>NW_027115892.1:422691-432392 GCF_000696795.3 Halyomorpha halys
TATATATACATCGTATTTAAAAACAAATAATCTTCTGTTTGATATGAGTTGTTGAGTTAGTCTAAATTATAATTGTTAAGTTGATAGTTGTTGTTTACCTTTGCGTGATTCAGCTCCTGGCAAAGGTTCGACTACGCAATTGGTCTTCTATTTTCGGCTGTTCAGGTATTACAGGTAGAGAGAGAGACAGAGAGACATCGAGGGAGTGAGAGAGATCTCTTCACAACATTACTGCCTACCTTCGTCACCATCGAAGAAGTAGAAAGTTGATCTTTTTAATTGTTATATATTTATTTTTAATATTAATGAAAAATATTTGTTTTGTATTTTATGATTTAATTGATAATATAGAACGGCTAGATATATCTCATAAAATACAATTTCGAAAAAATGTTGTTGCTGATGAGGAGTTATCTACCAAATGTCAATATATCCACTCTTGGAAAATTATTATTCAAAAATTAATGTGGGAGCATCTCAAGTAGAGAATTTAATTTTTTATAGACATTGTTAATCTATACAACACCTAGTTGACTAGGAAAAAAAATAATTTTTATATAAATTGAAGTAGTTGTAATACAAAAAAAAAACCTATTACTAATCAGAATTGGATACTCACTAATTTTTTCATAGAAAACTTCTCATGTGTGGGTTCAATTTATTCGATTTTTTAAGAGTTAAAATTGTAATGTGTGACCTAAAAATCTATTTTTAGGACTTATAACCTTTCAAATATAAACGATGGAATTGCTATGAGAGTATTTAAAAATTTAATCCATCTTATTCTTTTTTTTTATCCCGAAATTTCATATTATATAAATTTTAATTTAAGATTGAATGGATAGGGATAATTAACTAAGTTATGAGATAACCATTGATAAAATAATACAAAATTCTTTCAATTTCTACCCAGTGATTCAGAGCACTTGTGTGTGCTCAAAAAATTTGTTGATTCAGTTTAGTTGATGTTGAAAATTCGTTTTTCAGCATAAAACAACAGGAGATTAAGTTGTAGTATTTCGAAGATCATATTTTGTAACGAATTTATAAGATCTTCTAATTATAATAAACCCTCTAACCTTTTTTTTTTTTTTTTTCCCCTGCCCCTTATTATCTATTAAAAACAACTAATACAATGTATATAAGAATTAATAAATGATTACATAAAAATTAAAATAACAACTAATACAGTGTAGGAAAATAAGGAATAGTATAAAAATATATGTATATTTTAATACTATTGCCTACATATATAGTATTAGTACTTTTTAATAAATAATTGGAAGTAGAAAAAATAATTGAAGATATTTTTCTCCCGAAGATTTGACTATTTAAGTTTAATGTCAACATAAAAGTACTATAACTTTGTTATAGCAAAAATGTAATTTACCTTAGTTAATTTAACTAAACGGACTTGAGAATATGTTATGCTATTATGCTATTCTTTAGACGTATGTTGTTTAGGATTTTTTTGACGTCATTTTACATCCAATTAAAAGTAAAAAGTGCGCTTTGTAGGGAAATGAAGTCTCTAAAAGGTCAGTTTGAAAGCACCATAAGCTTTTAGATTATTTCAAATTGCTGTTTTGTTCTACCAACTTGTGCATTTATTTTCCTAGCACGTATTATGCAAAAGATTTTGGCAACTGTAGGCGATCCGTCTATTGTTTTCATTTATGAAAACAAGAAAGGAGGTTGAAGTAAGAAGAAACAATAAACGAAATACCGAATTCTGTATCTTTTCGATTGGAGTACGCTATCTTTAAATATAGCTTTTTATCAAACTTTTTTTTTTTTAATCAGATCTATATTATTTATTTAAATGCAGGATCCAATTCATTTTCCTCGTTCCCATTCTAAATTTTCAATAGTCTCCTTCTATATTTTTGTGTTATATGTCCAATGGTGATGTATGATACTTTACGTCAAATATTCGTCCAGTTTAAGTATTTCCTATTCTATCTCGTTCTTTTTTTCAATTTCTCTACCGCACATTTTGTTATTAAATCCATTATTCGGATTTTTTTTTTTTTAATTTTTTAAACAAAATTACAAGAAAAAACGGCTAGAGTTTCTAGCCTTCTTCAGGGCTAAGAAAAGACAAGATAACAACCACAATAAGTATAATTATAGTGATATTTAAGTGGTTATAAGTATATTATAGTGGTTATAAGTAAGTATACTTATTGTCCTTGTTATCTTGTCTATTCTTAGCCCTGAAGAAGGCTAGAAACTCTAGCCGAAACGTTGGCACAATTAAATAGGTTACACCAACTTATTTGTGATTCATTTTGACCGCACCCCCAACCATCTCCTCTTCGTACGTAATCCACGGTCAACTATCTCTCATAATTGTGTTATAACACCATTTTTGAGGCATGTAATATGCATTTTTTTTAAACTATCGCTATACTCCGCGAGGGAGCAAAGCCGCTAGCAACCGGCCATTCCTCCTAGTTTTGGATGCCCAGAATGGACCTCGAGGTCTTCTGACTCGAACCCGTCCGTTCAGATGTTGGTATAGCTCGGGATTTGGTCCTCAGCTATTCTCGCCAGATGTCTCTTGGACCTGTATTAATTACGGTAACGAGGTCAGCCTCATTGGAAAGGTTCATCAGTTCGGCCTTAATGCGCCATCTCTAATCTCTATACTCTGGACTCCATGGTTACACCTATTTAAGCCATTATCCCTTGATTGATTTGAAGATTAATATCGTTTTTGGAATTCCCTGAATTCGAGAAAAATAAATTATTTTAGTTTCTCAATGGTATTCTGACCAATATAACCCTGAGCGTTACTATGACATCCTCCAACATGACAATCATAACCTATGGCTTTGCACGTTTATAGTTCCTTTTCATTTCGTTAATAACTAACCTCATTCAGGCAGGTCAGGAAAATCAAACCTCGTCACTCCAAAAATTGCCCCAATCCTATCGTTTTCGTCTGTAATTCTAGACTTACAGACGAAAACGATAGGATTGGATACAAAAAAAAAAGATACATTTTTTCATGGAATAATATTTATGGTATACTTTATAATATTGGATGGAAAAAGAACGCAAACGGTATAGAATGAAAACAGAACGTGTAATGTTACTTTATTTTTTTTTTAATAAACATTCATTAATAAGCAAAAGAAGTGAAAAATATAAATATTTCATTAATATATAAAGTATTTCGAGTTATTGATTAATATTTGCGATAATATTTTAATAACGGAGCCCCCTGAGGTTTATTCTCGTCCTTTAATGACCATCCAAACCACTTCTTTGAAATTCAGATAATAAAGTTATAGTCTAACTTTTGCAATTGGGTTTAAGGAGCCAATAACCCTGCCATTGTCGTAAGGATAGTATTTTAAATGGAGGGGAACAACGATACTATCGGCAAGTAAAAGTTTAGAAAGTTGAATTCAATAGAGAAAAACTTATTTTTGAAAAATAAAAACTGTAATATGTATCTTAAGAATAGCATTAATTTACACAGAAATAAAAATCATTCTAGTCTAAATATTTTTTAACATGAATAAAAAAATACAAATTATTGCTTTGTACACAATAATAATCAGTGTATATAAATAAAAATGTGTTCGTATATTTTATTATGGGACCATAACTATCGTGTGAGAGTATGGTGTTAGCATCGTGTACTGTGGTGGTTGCATATCGGTAAGGATATATCCCAACATTTGATACTTGATACTTATCCTTAGCACTATCAGGACACTCAACTATAATCCGTATGTTTTAATTTTTCATATTTTTATGAAATTATTATTTTGGTTGTTTGTTTATTTTAATCATATTTTCGGATATAACCTTATTGTAGAGGTTTGGGAGGTATGGGGGTTTTATATTTGGAACAATTATTCTAACTTTATACTTAATGAAACTAGTTCACTTCACAACATTTAACTTTAGAACACAATTATTAAAGAGGATGGAACAAGGAATTATTTATTGTATAATACAATTTATAATTGCGGTCATTTCCTTAAAAAAATTTAGTAACTTCATTTATTGAGTTATTTATTATTTTAGATGTTTGATTTTTTATATCATTAAAAAAATAAAATAATTATTACTATTTATTAATTAATTATTCGCGTTGAACTACTCCCATTTGTTTCTCATGTTATTGCCGTCACTATGTCGTTACTAAAAGAAAGAGGCGTAACTAAATATATATTACTTTATATAGTAAAACTATTTATTTTTTTTGTGATGTCATTTATTCATCATGGGTATGAAATAAGTTTATTTTATCAAAATTTAATTCTGGCATAACCGCGAGGCTCAGCTAGTAAAGGAATAAAAACTAAACGAGTATAAACTTATTCATCATGAAATTTATAAACGGAGAAATAAATTATATTAATAAATACTCAATCAGTACTGAAGAATAATTAAGAATAAATCTTCAGCAAAGTCAAAATATTATTTTATCTGACATGGATAAAAAGTTAAATATAGTCTATTATCTAAAATTTTTCCAATTACTGAATTTCTGTCTGTGTTGTGAGGAGTTTGGGGAAGAAGGGGGTCCGAATGAGCAAGAGAAGAATATGGCTGATATTAGGAGGGAGTGAATTCCAGAGGGTGTTGTGGCAGAACGGGAGAGAAAGAAATGTACGCATGGTTTATCTCTGTGAGATTGAACTGCACCATACTAGTTGTAACTAGCAGGGACGTCGTTTAGTGAATGACAGTATAGGGAAAGTGTCATTCCACTCAATATTTTAAAAATTCTAAATGGGAAAATTGAGAATCTACTTCAAATCGCGTAAATTTTGGTAAAATATTATTATTTCCAAAATCGTTATATATGCCATTGAGATCGGTTAATCTGCCCAGAACTCTGGAAACTTGGGAAATCCCATCAAAATTTTAGATTTTATCAAAACTCCTCTACTCTCACTAATAAGTTGTTTTAAAAACACCCCAGTTACAGATGAAAAAAAATTCGTTTCATTAATTTTATTAGAAAACATTATTAAAGGACGTTGTTATACCCAAAAATTGCCTATAAACGTAGGTAAGTTTGCCAAAGGTTTTTAGAAAAGGTATTCTCAATACCTTCAGTAAGTTGAGAAATCCGGTCCAAATTGAGGGGAAATTTTAAATTTGACCCTCAAATTTGGCTTCTGGACCACACTATGCCTAAATTTAACAAGCATTGAGGATATACCCGTATAAAACCTATAATAAGCAAATCGGATGAAGCTATGGAAATTAAATTATTATCGACTATTGGGTTCCACTTCAATATTGCATAGGTCTGCTGACCTACTTGAGTAAAATTATTGAATGTTTGTAGGTTTCTCGTTTCTGCAATTTTCACAATTGATGGAATCGGTCGTAAAGCATGATAAAGAAAAAATGAAGACTTCTGAAATATTTGCTAATTACAATATTTTACCTTGAACTGAAATCACTTATCATAATTTAATAATAATACTATTTATTAAATGTATAAATTTAATAAAAACTATTTCGAAAACCTATATATTACCATCAAATATTTCAATTCACAATAAACTGCTATAGCCTGCCTATTATAAAAAGTCGTGTATTTGTAAAAATTAACGCTTTATCAAATATTACATGTCAAATATGCACAAGACTCAACGGAGGTTGGTAGTTCAAACATGAATGTCTTTATGTGATTAAAGATAACAAATATATATATTTTTAAAACAGCTGTTTCACGATCTATCACACGAGTGGTGCGATCTACTGAGCTCTCGACTAGCGTTCAATTTATCAAACGATGATGACGTATTGATTTTTTACAGGGCAGAATACAATCATTAGCTGGATAACTAGTAAAAAATCGGACTCCATTGTTTTTAAAAATATAAATTACGTTTTATTATTACTTTTGGTATTTCTTTTATAAACGTGTTAAATTTTAAAAAGAGGGAAAACAAAAACAATTGAATTATTAATTATGAGAAAGAAGACAACAGTAAGCGTAACCTTCTTTTCATCTCTCTCTTTTTTATGACTGCTTCCTCGAGGAATCCTTTAACAAAGTTACAGGTAATGATTAATTTTAGACCCTCGATGCAATATTAACCTAACTGAAAATCTGACTGAAGAAAATGCATTTAAAATATTTTAACTATATATTAAAACTTATGTTTCCTTGCTGTACAATTAAACTATTGTATGAAGGTCAATGGTGATGAACTCTTCATTTACATAAGTATTTGATTAATTGAAATAAATAACATGAAAATGCATTTTTGGGATATGTTAGTATTGTGAGTGCGGTTCACCCTTTCAGAGCATGTTTGTATTATATCATCAGCGAGCGAAGGGAGTTGAAGTTTACTTTAGAGCACATGTGATTTAAGTGATTAGAATAACTTTAAATAATTCTTCGAAATATAAAGAAAAACGTCTTCCAAGTACACAGTGCAGTTTTTATCATTTTCTTTTTTTTAATGTAAATTACATCAGTTATCTTCGTCCACTTAATTATAATTATCGCAATTATTATTTTTCTTAAGATTTCTTTTGGGTAAATAATATCGTTTAATATCGGACTAGTCGTTGTTGAAATATTTAAGTGTATTAAAATAGACGCTGTTTGCATTTATAAACGAAAGTGGTTGACGGAATTGAGACGTAGATCTTTCCAACTCGGAACTCCAGCGGCGCCGGTTCGAATCTGGCCTGGGTTGTCGACTTTTTTTTTTGTAGCTATCCCACTAAATGAAAACTTGACCCCCCACCATGGTTAGAATAGGGTGGTTCTCTATTGATAACCCTCCTTTATATCAGAAATGATCGTAAAGTGGGTTATAAAAAAAAAGAGTTAATATTAAACCCATTTTACTCTATTCCCTTATAGCATTCTTCCAAATTGAGATTATACCAGTAAATTTTTAAATATAGCTGTACCAAGGAAAATACGTTTATTCATGAATAAGCAAAAATAATCGTCGAAATCTGATAAAATCGACATAAGACGACCTAGACACCTATCCACATACTCTCTCGAAATGTCATCAAAATCAGATTGGTATAGCTTGATCTCTATTTATATTTCAAGAGGTTTAGTGTCAGTCGTTATAAAAATAAGGTTTGTCCCATCATATATTTATTGATTAGAAAATATCCAGGATAAACAAAAATTATGAAATTATCTTATGAAGGACTCTTTAAATTATGGAAAGTTGTGTGAACATACTCGCTAGATAATTTTTACTTAATGCCGCAGGTTTCCCGAAATAGTATTCTTATCGCGATGAATTTTCTTATTAAATTTAATTAGCTCTTTTCGTGAATATTTAGTGCATTATCAGTAATATAAATCGGTTTTAAATGATATGAATAAATTGGAGTTTTTTTTAATAGAATAATTAATATAGGAATAGTAGCAGCTGTTAGAAGCTGACAAATGAATAAAGATCTTTTTAGTGGAGATGTTCGGAAGGGGAGGGGGGGGGAGGGTGCTGCCAGCAAAAAAATAACACAAATAAAGATAATTTATTCCTGCGGACGTTTCAACATGAGTTTTAGGTCTTCATCAGAGAGCTTCGGCAGAAATTCTGGCTAAAATGAAAAAGAGGTCTTTTGCTAATTTATATCCATTTTAAAATGAGGCATTCTGACATAAAACATATTTTACATATACAATTTTTCATGGATTCGAAAGTTTTTGATATCATCGGCTTTTAAGGCTAATTTTATAAATTATTGAAAAAATATTTTGGAAACTTGTTTTTTAATGCATAATGGTGATGTGAAATTTTGGTAGGTGGGATTAAACATGTAATAAAGAAATGAAGGATTCGGGTGTTTAAAATGATAACTTTAAATATAAATAATCAGTTGTAATCACACAACTTAAGTTTCTAACGCTTGTTTTTTTTTTAAGCTTTATTATTTTATTTTTAAGGAATTTATATCCTTTATTATACTTCTTTATTCATTACGTCATCCGAATAACTTGTCGGGTTTTTACGCCAATTATCAAGTTCTAAAATAAAAATATTTACAATTAACAAATTTTACATTGCATTTTACATTTTTTTTTTAATATAGGTGGTAGGTGATGAAATGTTTTTACAATTGAAAATCTATTTTTATATCAATTAAGTGTTAACATTTTATTAAAAAAATTGGAAACAAACAAATTTTTGTATACAAATATTTTTAGAATTGAAAATCTATTTTTATTTCAAGTGATTATTAATATTTTAATCACTACCTTTAAATAATGGGTATAAATTATTGAAAAGAAATAGAATAAAGTTTTAATGGAAACTTTTTTTTTTTTTATAATGAATTGAATTTTCTTGCATCACCAACTTTTTTAATGGAGTTTTCACTAGTTATTAAAAGAAATTTAAGGAAATTCGTTTTCTTAAGAGAATAATGTTGATATTAAGTTATGGTCAGTGACAGCTTGTTGAAGTTTAAACATTGTAATTCACAAACAATTTAATATTATAAATGTTTTCATATTTGCATGTTTTACGACCTAACGCCTCAAATATTTTAACCTTAAAAAGTTTTAATTTAATTAGTTGTTTTACGATCGCAATGATAATAAAATAATGAGAAACATTTTATCGGAATTTTCAACACCTCCAGGAACGGTACCCCTGTCGTGGTGCCCACCCTATGACGAATCGGATGGGTTTAGATTGTAAATGGCAAAATGAAAAAATTCAATGACGAGTTGAATTTTTTTGACAAAAACGTTGTATTTAAGTGTGGCGTGTCCTTTATTGTGACATCATACTTGAAGGGACCATACATCTTTAGTGTACTTTGATCAGTCAACGATTCATTCTAGTTTTCTGTTTGAAATAGTTTTGTATTTGACATTGTTGTGAAGAAGAAATCTAAATGTAGTTGAAATCCCTTACTAAAACTAAAACAACTTCACTCGAAAGTGCTAAGACTTATTAGAACCGCTCCCCCCTACATCAATAGAACTTACACAATGACTTACAAACTCTATACGTACAATCAGCTATTAAAACATTATAAACGCAAACTTACTATCAACACCAGATACAAGATAATGTAACGAAGGAGCTTGAATAGAGAACTTCTAAATTGATTTTCAAATTTGACGTTTTATAGAGAGGTAGAAAAGGATAACGATTGCCTTCATAGTATTGTTTTTATTTTACACCACTCTCGCTTATTGCGAAACATTCTTTACGGTTGTAAATTAATTAAATAAAGTATAAAAAAAAACTATGTACTATTATTTATATAAAAACCATTGACTTAAATTCTAGCAGTATAACCTTTAGGAATTTAGCATACAGACAAAAAATTATAAAGTAACGTATTATTTTAACATAAATATATGGAAGATTGACCGTAAGTTAATATGAAAGAGATGGACAGGGAGGAAGAAAACATAATAACTATATATTTATTTTCTGCCGGTTATTAGAAGGGAGTTTAGTTTTATATTTATATATTTCTTTAACTAAATTTTTATAAATGATTATCGAAATCACATTATTACAGTATATTTTTATATTTATATGTTTTCATTATTCTATTTTTTTTTTTTTGATAGATAGATTTATTTATTGATAGATATTACAATCTGCCACACAGTTGTGGGCAATAGGTAATATTGATAAATGATCTCATACATACTAAAATAAAAAAAATAAAAAAATAAAAATAAAAAAAAATAAAAAAAAATAATAATAAAA
>NW_027115892.1:432442-441393 GCF_000696795.3 Halyomorpha halys
AAAAATAATAAAAAAACTCTCTTAAAATATATACAAACAAAAGAATAGACAAGATGAACATAATCAGACTATCTGTATGAAAAAAAAAAATAAATAAAATAACATAATGATAAAATAATATTTGTATATATTATTTTATCATTATGTTATTTACAGAATCGACCTGAGGATCCCTGAGCCCACTCTATCCCCCACGTGTGAGGGGTAGAGCAGAGCTCGAGAGATCCCAGCGCATCCCTCTCGCCGCATCACTGGTAATGAGCCAGTGGAGGCTGAGCAAGTTCATTATTCTATTAATTTCATCAGTTCTCATATTTTTATTCTTCGGTTAACACAATGGTTTTTTATCTTAAACAATCTGATTTCTGTTTATAATTAACTTCCGGGGATTCCTTCAATTTGGATATCATTTTTTTCAAATTATTTTTATGTTTTTCCAGTCTGAATTTTTTCAAACTCAATCTTAATATACATCTAAGTATAAAGGAAATACCTCTTTAATCATTTCAGCTTCAAAGGCAAAACGACAACTCATGAGATAAAGGAGTCAAGAAACCAGTGAGTGGGTGGTTACAGATACACGCAGGCAGGTTTTATATATAAGAGACAGTAAGCGATATAGATAAAAGGGGGGCATGCAAAGAATATTTTAAATACTCATTTATCAATTTGCTTTGTCTCACCTGATATTCGTCAGATTCAGATTTGTATTAAAGAAAATTTAATTAGCTTGCAAATGAGTGACTATAAAGGAGATGTACCTTTTTCGAAGAGCTATTTTATTTTTAGGGATCCTGATTTTTTAATTCCAGCATCATAGAACATTTGCAGCATACAATGATCTACCATTAATAATTTCTGCTTCATAGGCATTTTCGTTTTTGAGATACAGTGATCAATAAGGCAGTGAGCTAGTGGTTACTGAAACGTGCAGACAAAAAAATCTATTATCCATCTTTTGAATTATTTTTATAACTTTAATTTTGGTTAAACGTCTGAAATATTACGTTTCATTTGCTGTAATTTTCATTGCGTTTATAGCAAATATGCTTAAACCGATATATATATTTTTTTGGAGGGGAACCAAAACTGAAATTTATGAGTCTATGTAAATGAACATAAATTTACAAAACAAATTGCTCAGTCATGCTCCAGAGAGATGACTTTTTAGTACGAAGAGCCCAGAGCATCCGGAGGGGGTTCAATTCCCAGTTGGATCAATTTATATTTATTTCATAGAGGTCCGCGAAACGACTTTTGGCACTCCTGGTGTAGTTAAAAAAAGTTAGCCTTTAGATAGATGTTTTACATTGAGTAATAACTTTGCTTGCAAACTATAATAACTAGCGATTCTAATTATAAATTTTATCTTATTTGTTGTCCCTTGGAATGTATAACTTTACGAATAGTAGTAGTGAGTAGGTTGTTTGTAAAAGATATAAACTTAAACCTACTTATCGTTTCAACTAAAGAAAAATTTTGGATGGAGCTGTTTTGCTTTTAGAAAGACGTGATTAGTGAATTATAGAATCCTAAATGATCACTTAGATCATTTCTCTCAGAACCTGATGTAATTGATAAGAGATTTGATAGGGGGTTGGAGATCGTCACAAAAAAGAGCTTACCTAAATCACTCACTAAAACTTTAGTGCGCGGTCTGTTGTGGCTGAGGTAGTTAGGGCGTCAAAATTGCAACCTCATATCTTAGGACTCTTAGTTCGTGACGAATACCCAACATAAGAGAAATAAATACGCATATTTCTGCTATAGTTAAAATAAATTGTTTAACTCTAGGAAATCTCCTTCTCCCCTTTATGTCAGAAAAGACCAGTTGGAAGTAAACAAAAAAACTAAACTATATTATGCAATTTATCTTTAAGTGAAACTACTCAATTCCATTTCTTCTTTAATATACGGTGGTTATTTTTGCTAGCTCTATATAGATTAGAGTGTCTTACTCAGTTTTTTTTTTATTTGGTCTGTCATTTTTAATCAAAAAGTACAGATATATAATGTAAACTCGTATTCCAAAACAGGCACCAAAATTGATAATTAAAAATCTCTGCGGCCTCCATCTGATAAAATGAGAAATACGAAATGTATGGTGTATTTTTTTAATTGAGTGTTAGAAGACGGAAGGACTCAACTTCAGTTTCATGCATAAATTGAATTGGTCTCTCTTTTAGAGAAATCCCTTAGAGATCTCAACTTCTATTTCGCCTTCTACGTTTTTTTTACCGGGAGGTTTCGCGGTCCTATAGCATGAATGAATCAAATTAGTTTTCATATGTTTCCCTAACATAAATGAGGATAAAATACAATCTAAGCTCTACTGCTCATGTTTTGTTTGGTTTATTTCCATCCTGTGTAGGTGAGTTTAATTTAGTCATTTACTATTTACAAGTGTTCCTGACCGTTATGCTGTCGCAAGGTAACGTTACCATCGATAGCTTGCTGCTTAAAGACGAGCTGAGCTTGCGAATTCATTATTATCGAAGAGCTCCAGCCAAGTTGGAGGAATTCCTATGCAAAAAAAGTACACTTGGAACTCAAGTACGATATGCTGGACAGTATGCGTACGGAAGATTTAACCTCCTCTATTTCATGCTACTTTCTCAACCACCTAATCTAAAGGTAGATTCAAGTTTTAATTTAATTTCCAATCTTTTGGATACATTGAATCGAGAGATTAAAAACAAAAGTCGTTCTGTTGCTGTCATTCATTCCCAAGGTTTTCTCATATACCTAAGCTGTGAAACTATCCAGGATAAAATATTGCGTGTCTGGAATTTTTTTAATTGATGAAATATCTTCGAGAAAAAACTCTTCCGTGATTGAGAAATGCAGTCTAAATACAATTCCTTTTATGATTTGAATAAAAAAAAAAAAAAAAACCGGTCTGAAATTATCATTTTTTTGTTTGTGTTTTGCTGGTAGCTATGTAAATGAACTGTTCAATTCTTTCTGTTTTCGTTTGATTCCTCTGTAAGGTTTTATGAATAATTTCATTTTTTTGTATGTTTGTTGAACAAATACTTGCTTCCTTGAATTCCTATTTGGAATTAATTCCTTAGAACAGATCCAAATTGAAAAAAAACTTTATTTTCCCATTCAATCCAAGAAATGATTCATTTTCAGGAAGCTTGAAAAGTCGAGTAATTATGAGTTTGTTATGCATTGTTTTGGTTTAAATTTATTTTTAATAAATTCAAACTCTGGTTGGCCATTAGAAGTTATTTAATAAAAAAGAATCATTAGGTACACAATATTGTGTAGTCAAAACTCATCCAAAAACAAATTATACATATTAAAAGAAAAAAATAGTAATTTTGCTGAAAGTTTAGCCCTGAAAGAATTATGGACGATTAATATTTCCTGAGATACAGTTGTTAACTTTCTTTTGTTTTAAATTACTCTAATTAAAAAAAAGTATTCCTGATTATTTAGTACTTAATCGAAACTTAATGAAAATTTTTGTTTTTTTAAAAAATAAAACGGCCTTCCAGAAAGTCAAATTTTATGTCAATCCAAACATACCAAGAACTTTGAACAGCCTGATCATCCGCATTTGTTTATCTTGACTGGATTATTAGGTCAACTTACAAGATACTTAGCACTAAATTAAAAATTAACGGACATTAAGTTTATTTTATATTATAAAAAGGCTTCTTGGAGTTTTAATGTCCAAAAATATGAATTTCCTAGTCGTTTCAGAATGGGAATTATGTCCCGTTTGTTTTATTTTGTCAAATCTGTTAGACAAAATGGACTTCATTGGACTACGTTATTAGTCTTTGGGTACTAGAGAAACACTGCACTATAACGTTTAGTTTCATTTCTATTTTAACTCTGTTGATCGGAATACTTGTGCTATGGTTTTCGTGAAATTGTCACTTTTCTTTTTCAAGTTGTTATTTGTTGTCTCTGTAATTAAATATAATTTCGGTTAAAAATCAGGAGAAATATAATAGAAACTAATTCAGATACAACAAATATAAATTGTTGCCCATTAATGAAGATATAGCAGTAAATTATTTCTAATTTAACTTCCCCGATCTTGAATGCTAAAACTTAAAGTAAAAGAGAAAGAAAACAACCAAGAAGTTGATTGTAACACCTTGGTGGTAGAGCACGGTGAATTTGATTTCGCTCACTGTGGACAAAATGAACTATTTCTTCCATCCCAAACAAAATCTATATTTATATTATCCGAACAAAAGGAACAAAAATAAATCTAAAGATTTTATATTATGCAATTTTCATTTAAATTCTATTTTGTTTTTGTTATTTTCATTTGTTTACTATATATTGGACATCAATCAAGGATATAAACGTCAGGAATGAGATTCCTCCGAAAGATTGAGGGGAAAACAAGAAGAGACAGAGTACGCAACACCACCATAAGATCGAACCTCAATATTAAGCCGGCCAACGATGTGACATAAGAGAATCGACTGAGATGGCTGGAACATCTTCTGGGAATGGAACCAAAGAGGATAGCTAGTGAGGCAGAGCCGAGCCAAAGTAGAGGGCAAGAGAGGAAGAGGATGGCCTAGAAGGAAATGAGAAGATGAGGTAAAAAGCATCTTCCAGAGAAGAGCACTTCAATGGAATGATAGAAGGCCGGCAGGGCTGGAGAGGGCTCTATAAACTTCCTCATCACACTGCTTAATGCGGTTCAAAAGGACTGACTATGATGATGATACTATAAATTGGAATTGGTGCAATCTTGCCACTAAGATTCTTTTATTTTTTCAAGGAACCCTCATTACTTACAAATGTAAAGAATATATTTAACAAACAGAATATCCAACAATAATCAGTATGGTCCATAACAAATAGGGGTTGAATAGACTAAACCTTCTGAAATAAATATAAGTGCAACAGTACAGTTACAGAGAGTGACAAATAGTGATCTACAAGTAGGTGTAATTTGAGAATGGTAATAATATAATTAAAATTACATTTTGTTAAATATTTGAGTGAAACATTAATTTTAGAAAGAATAAATGACAATTTTTTTAAAATCAAGAAAAATATCCCTTTAAGAGATGATAAGGAATATAGGATAGTTGAAGGAAATTATCGAAAAATATATTAATAATTAGCCTTTCTGATTTAGTCATGAATTATGTAAATGTGGAAGTGAATGTAAAGGAAGCCCAATAAGCTCTAATTATTTCTAATCTCATTATAGATTGGACCAGATGATGAACAAATGCCCCACTGTGGACAAAATCGAATTCATCCTGATTCATTTGTCTTAACTAGATTATTGATCCTAGTTTTTTTATTTTATAATTTTCATGAGCTTTCTATTTTAATGACTTGTGCTGGCGACTTTTTATCATATCACATTCTATTAACCGACAATTTATCGATTCTATTAACCGACAATTTATCGATAAATGGGCAGATATGATGATAGAGGATCCGAGCGCCACGTGGACCCCATACGGTAAACACTCGCCCAAGGACATCCTCCTTCCTACCTCGTATCCAACACTGTTTCTGTTTACTACGTGTAATTTCCCGTGACTTAAGTAGAAATCCTTGTAGAACTTTTTTATTCCTCTCCTCAAATCGTTGTATTTATTAATTTTGGAGTTTTTAATTTCTCTAAGTCTTCTTGTCGACTTTGTTCACTTTCGGCTTCACCCCTCAAGCAATGTCACCTGCTGAATGTAACTGAGGATATTGAGTTGTCAGCATTAAAAGTTCTGTGAAATAACCTTAAATGACTTAATCGGGTTATCAAATAAAGGACTTTAGCCTATAAAAAATGAAAATAATAATAAATCGTATATAGATGCTTGTTTTCGAGGCATCAGAAAGTATTATAAATATATAAATCATAAAACATTCAATGTTTATTAAATTATAATAGGGGTATTCATGATCTATGTTAAAGCGTGTTAAATGGAAAAACTCGTGTTAAATCGAAAAAAATGGCCTTCTTTTGCCGTGGTAAAACGAAATAACATTTAACATGGCTGAGAGTCTGTTACTTGGTCTGTTAAATCGAGAATGACGTCACACAATAGACCAGTTGAGATCGCCGCCATATTGTTGTGACTTTCAATACAGTTGTCAATTAGCTCATCTTCATTCTCTTCTTCACAAGTTTGAAGATCAATAAGACACTCATAAGCTAAACTTTCACACAAATTCCACTTTTCACTCACTCTAGGCATGTTTTAATTAATTACTTAAATCAAAACTGAAGTAAACAATAACATGAGGGTCTGGAAGGAAGGTTATAAACATAAAGGCTTATACAACAAGTTGCTGAGAAAATCCGCTAGGGACTCTTATGCATTTAACGTTTAACATGACTTCAAATAGGGCTGCTCACAATCCTATAGTTATAACATTTAACATGGTAAAACATATAACATTTAACACAACATCATGAATACCCCTTATATATGAGTGAGTGTGAATTCAAGGGTATAAGGACAATGTCATTATTTTGGGAAAACGCATTTTAAATTTATAACTATCAGTAATTCGAGAGGTCTCTGTTTACTCTCCCACCTATCAGCCATAATCAAGACCTACCACGTAGGTCGAAACGTTGGCAGAAAATAAATAAATAGTTATTAATATTTTTTCATTTTAATATATTTGTAATACGATTATTACATACCCTTAGATTCCAAAATTAATCAAATAATAGTGCTACTACAACTATAGAGTACAGAGACAAATAATAATTTTATTAGTAAATAATTTCAGTATTTATTAGCAAAATCTTACTATGGTGTGTTTTTATTTTGAAATTTTGACAAATTTTTCGTAGAATTGGTAACATTAAGAAGTTTTTTCGGTATAAATTAGGTTATTTTTACTCCAACTCGCTCTCTATAATATGGTTTCAATTTTCATCCATAGCTTCATTCTATTCATCATATAACACAATCTACACTCTTCTAGGTGGTAGATACCTGCTTAACAAACTTCTTATTAGTTTTAAAAATTGTGGTTGCCTGAAAGAATGAACTGACGTGGTTTTTGCAAATTCTTTATTTAATTGCCTTTATTCTTGGAATATAAGTTTTTGGTTAGAGCTCGGTTACATTTGTTCCTGGTTTTCTTTGTCCAGGGCTAGGTTTCATATTGTAAACAGGGAATGTCTTGTATTGTTCTGACTCCTTTGAGTGTTCTGACATAAGGTTCAGAAAAATCTGAAAATCTCTTTGAAGCTTTAGCTAAACCTACGTCCAATCTTGGAGGACAAAAAAAAAACTCTATTCTAACGTTTCATTCTAACTGCTAATAGTGCCCTTAAATACTTATTTGGAAAACTCGACAAACAAAACGAGACAGGTTACAATTTTGTAGTCCTAAACAGATTAAATTTGTTGACACACAAATCAACTAACAAAAACACAAAACACTATTTGATTGAAACTATAATTTTGGTACATAAGTAACTATCCTTTGTGCATAAAAAAAACTGCTGATTTTTTAATCCTTAATCTTGCCAGGGATATATTTACTCAACCCCTTTGCCTCCAATATTTTATATGAATTAAATATCCATAACTGCAGTCTACTCGAGTTTTTAAAAAAACTACTTGGTTTCTCTCACCCTTTTACATGTTATTATAGTTGTATCTTAGACTAACAAAAACACAACGGTACTCCGAATATAATTGAGTCGCGAAGTAAATATAATTGAGAATGGTTCTGGTAAATAATAAGTATCTATTTAATCTATTTTATTTATTTATTTTTAATTTATGAGTCCTTATTAATTTATAGTGGTGCGACATTGTGTTATTAGCTTCCGTCAGTTGTCTCGCTGCCTTCTAGTTCCGGATCCCAAGCAGACGTTCAAATTACTTTTTCCAGAAAAGGATTTTCAGTTGATTACAATAAGTGAAGGTTACTTCTAAGACACCTATTCTTTTCAAATGATACGCACAGGCCATGTCTGTGGGTTATGAATATTTCATAAAGCGGATCAAAGTATTCGTCCTCTTTAATCTTACGAATCAATGATTGAGTAATCTCAACTCATTTTCACTTTCAGTACCTCAGTGGTTACTTGGCTAACGCAAATATCCCGTCATCGTGATATTTATTCAGTTTTCTGATACCTTTAATTATGACGTTTCAAGGAATTTTCCTGTCAAATGCAAAATTTATTATTTGAAAGAAAGTGATGATTAATGAAATATATGATGAGAACAATATATTTTATTTACGGTAACTGATGGCGATATAATATGGACGAATTCCGATTGGTGAGCAATTTAATGGTAGAAATTCAATAGTTTTGACTGTGTATAAATATAATAAAAAGTTAGTACCTACTCCTCCTCATCGTTCACTATTAGTCCCAACAGATGGCCAAAATCAGTTTTTGGAATATTCAATATATATATATTGTAATAATTTTTTAATATTAAAAATAAAAATAAAATTAATCTTAATCGCTTTATAACTTTCTTCAAAATATAAAAGATAATTGGGTTCTAATTTAAGCACTTTAATATCAAATGGATAATATAATTTTATTATACAAAAAGAGAGATTCTTAATCTCAGGGCGGGTTGCTAGGCAATCAGAATACAGGCATTTACAATAATTACAATTAATCAACTTAATAACTCTTTATACATGAATCTATTTTTATGTATAGCAAAAACTAACCAAGTTCACGATCTTCTTTTCGTTGATTCCTTGGTGTCTTCTTTTTTCTTATTGTTCTTGTCTTAGCGTCCAAAATGGCTTCCTCTTGACAGAAATTGATGAGGACCTCCTTTTCTTGAAGACATCATTTCTCTTATCTCTCCACACAACGACTGACCGTTCCCTCCAAAAACAAAACCTGCCTTGAGGTTACATGTAAACATCGATATTTGCACAACAGTTAGGGATTTTTGCAAATGATTTATTTTCTGAATATTATTCATTTGCACTATTTCTTGATTTCTATTTTT
>NW_027115892.1:442518-445018 GCF_000696795.3 Halyomorpha halys
CCATATTTATTTATTTTATGCCGACGTTTCGACCTGAGTTTCAGGTCTTCATCAGGGCTATAGAACAAAAGAGATAACAACAACATTTAGAGAAACTGAATCTTTTGTTCTATAGCCCTGATGAAGAACTGAAACTCAGGTCGAAACGTCGGCATAAAATAAATAAATATGGTTTTGTTTATTTATGTTGTTCCTTGCTGACTGCACCCCCCGACAAACTTCTCCAAGCATTATTCTATGGTCAACTATCTACACCTCATCATGAATATTTAAACATTTTTTTAAATGAGAAAGTAAATCAAAATGAGTAATAGTTGGAATTAACAGGTCAATGATCCTTTTATAAGATTGTTAAAAACATTTTAAAAATTTTATTTGACGTTAATAATTCGTATTCCGCGCAGTATTTTGATTTTGTAATCATAATTTTATTAACATTAACTTAATGTTGAGGAATACTAAACATCGTTCCCTACTTACGCATTCCCATGTTGAATATTCATTATAATTATCTTTGTCTGGATATACGCCAAATTATGAACGCTTGGCTGTAGACATTGTTGACGCAGATTTCACATCAGTGATAAGATAATAAAACAAATTTAATCTATATTCCGTGCTCGACTGCTTTTAAATTAGTAATAGATTTTAGTCATAAAATATCAAGTTGGTTCATTGCTTACCTTTCCCAATTTTACTTATTTCTAAACAATACACTAGTGTGGGCACTTGTTACCTATATTATACTGTGTTAAATAGCTTAGGTAGATCGTCTTTCATTATAAATATTAATATAATATACTTTATTATAAATATTAATACTACTAAAGCATCATCGATTCTAAATAAACTAAGTTTAAGAGGTTTGATTATATGAATTTGTTAAATTGTTGAGATGAAAAAAATTTCCAAATAGAATATAAACTATTATATATTTTGCTTAAACAAATTATCCCATACTCATGCACCTTTGGATATTTGTCATATTTTCAGTTTCCATATTGAAAATAATGTCATCTTTACACTAATAGTTTAAAATTGTTTTATATATATTAATTACATTAATAGTGTAAAGATGACTTGATTTCAAAATGGAAATTGAAAATATGACAAATATGTGGATACAAAGGTGTATGAGTATGGAATAATTGTCCCCAAACGTTGTACAAGCAAAATATAGAATAGTATATATTCTATTTGGAAGTTTTTTCACCTCAACAATTTAAAAAAGAAACTATATGAAAAAAAGAAGTGAACTCAGAGAAATGTTTTGAGTTATAAGTCTAGGAAAAGAAATTGTGAAGAAAAATATCTTTTTTGAAAATAACTTGTCGAGGAGTCAGTTAAACATATACACCAAAAATAATATATATATTTAAATTAGCATTAGATATATGTACGATATGATAAGTTGGGGTTTGATATCCTTTCGATGTGATTCCATGGGTGAGAGTTCGATGTGTGGTGCTTGGAATTAGGTTACGACAGCCATGGGAAGGTATTTTTATATATTTAAAATCATATTACAATTTTTACATAAATATATTTTATCATATACAGTAATGCTTAATTTTATTAGACTTCTCAAAAAGACATTTGAAGGAGTCGAAAGCGATAATTCCTTGTTTTAATGGATTACAGATAATTTGTGGTGGCGTATTAAAGTCGCTTTCTCTCCTTCCTTAGGTATTAAAGATCGGTTAGCGAACGGTCTGTTAGTTCAACACTAAAGCTACAGTAACTTGATTAATCCATACCTTGTTAGCTATTGCACAATTCGGTAACAAAAAACAAAAATGATACTGGTGAGCTGAAACGCTTGCTTCTTCGAATTCCCGTCCGTACGGTTATGTATGATTCCCAACACATTACTACTTTGAGTTAATAGTACCACATCAGACATACATTTTGATTTTATTTAGAACTAGCAGACCCGTTAATGGTTCGCTATTGCTATATTTTAGGATGAATATGGATTAATTGAAAACAATTGAAACTATGATATAAATTAATATAGAAATGAAGTGATAAGGCGGTAACTATAGTAACATAAATAATAACAGCTAACTTTGCCTTATAATCGTTAATATTGGTCTGATTTAGTTGATTTTTTCTCATTATTTTAGGCAAATTGATTATCTATGTTATAGTCAGATATATACTACATCAAATATGAATAGTATTATATAATAACCCTCACTATGCTCCAATATTAGTACGATATTGAAATGTAGGTTAAAAGTGGAGATATTAATGTAGGAATTGGATAAAATGCAGAGGAGTTATGAACAATGTTCACCAGAATAAAAAAATTAAAATTCTTCACATAAATCAAATCGAAACTTTTCTAATATTTAATTTCTTTGAAAAATGGTATTTGAGGATTTCAGACGATGCTAAAAAGAAATATGATTTGCTTTTTCCTCAGGGGTTGGAGTAACTACGACAAACGTTTAGATAACATCAGTTTTGGATTCAAAACAATTAAACTGTTTTTCCA
>NW_027115892.1:445068-446679 GCF_000696795.3 Halyomorpha halys
TATATATACAAACTTTATAAAATTATAACTTTTTTTTTTCGTTTTGAAAATTCATTTTCGGCAGTTTTTTTGGAATAGCAATGTGATATGTGAAAGAACTATTTATTTAAAAGAATATTAAAAATCAAATTTGAATATTTTCCTATTCAAACTATGATACGTCTCATTGTTTTCAGATCTGTCATTTTTACTTACTAATATAATATAACATAATAACGGTACCGGTTGTTTTGTTTAATGAATTTTTTTTTTAACAGTTGTAAAAACTTAGTTATTTTGACAAGAACCAGTTCATTTACGTTTTGTGAAAACAGCAGAAACGAACACTTTTACTCTATACTTGTATATATACTATAGATTATACTATCATGATCTCGAACTGAGTATGAGTCTGTGAATCCCATATCAACTGGAGCTCAAACGACGCACAACATATTGACCCGCATCACGAAACTAGTCTGAATTCATACAAGATGCAAAAGAGTGGATTCAAAGACTCCTATTTCATACTAGCCTTTTTCATACATATTTATCGTCGGATTAATGGTACAAGTAATCTAGTGCTATTATTACTTTTAACTTTGCTTGATCACTCATTAATCCGGCTTAATATAAAATTATAATTTAGGAACATCAATATTGGATGTATGGTAGATAAAGACTTAACGGGATAATTATTTATATATATATAAAACAATAACATCTAATTTCATATAACAATTTATACCTGAATAATTTTGATTATATACATAACATATAATAGTTTCTTATTGGTATTTTGGTTTTTCTAGATAAAACGGCGGAGAAGAATGAAGGAGGCAGCTGGGTTGGTGGGGTTGTTCCTCCTCCTGTGTATGGTGTTCCCTGCCGATGCGCTCACACAATGCCTCAGGCTACCAGGTTAGTAGTCTTCAGATCTGTATATCTTCAGATATTTTAGTCTATAACTAAACTAATAAGCACTATAATAAAACTTTTTCCTAACATAAAGAAAAATCTGATTGGAATATTATTAGTTGACCCCATATGTAATTGATTATAGCTAGTTGGTCCAAGTGGGTGTTCAAGAAAGGTACGAAACTAGCTAAAAATGTTTACTAGGAACCGAAGTTTCGCCCCATCTTGAAGGGCTTCATCCGGGCTAAATGCTGGAAGAAAAGTGAAGAAGGAAAATCACTTTTTTAAGAAAAGAAAAATCACTTTTCTTCCAGAAGTCAGTCTTAATGAAGCCCTGTAAAGTAAGGCAAAACGTTGGTTACTAATTATTAGTTTTTCTGCTATTATTTGTACCTTTTTAGACCACCACCAGACCAGACCATCTTCCTACAATAAATCTTGAAAAAAAGAGGTTGTACGTAATAGCTGTACACTCTCGTTCATGTTACACACTTCGATTTGAATCATAATATACAACAAATTATTAAAACTTGTTGTTAATTATATTAACAATAAATCATATTTTTTTATTTGATAGATTTATTTATTGATAGATATTACAATCTGCCACACAGTTGTGGGCAATAGGTAATATTGATGAATGATCTCATACATACTAAAATAAAATAAAATAAAAAAAAATAAAAAACTCTCTTAAAATATATACAAACAAAA
>NW_027115892.1:446976-471367 GCF_000696795.3 Halyomorpha halys
TGGGCTGTAGGGATGGGTGGAACTAGATAAGGTTTGAACCAAAGGATTAGGATGGTTGGAAAGGTTTATATGGAATTTTGAGAATTTGGTTGGTATGAGATGTATGACAATGGGGATATGTAGGTCATGGTGTAGTGTTCTGTTGGAAACGTATAAATCATATTAAAAATAAATATTTATTTTTTCATGTATTGGTAATTTTTAATAGTTATTCAAAATTATAAAATAAATGAGGCATTCAGTCGTAGAACGTAGTATCGTTTTTTTGTTAATTGAAATTTTTTGCAGCATTTGATTACTTATATATATGCATATATAACAGGTAACTGGTAGAGATGAGCTCTTCGTCATTTATTCTACTAAACAAAAATGATCTTTTAACTTTTATTTCTTCAAGTATATGATAACTGGGCTTGGTAAATCATATACTCTATGAACAATTTGGAATCAACTTACAAACGTTTCTTTATATTCCGCGCAACACATATTTGCGTTAGG
Organism: Halyomorpha halys; assembly: GCF_000696795.3. Taxonomy (NCBI): domain Eukaryota; kingdom Metazoa; phylum Arthropoda; class Insecta; order Hemiptera; family Pentatomidae; genus Halyomorpha; species Halyomorpha halys. The sequence continues at coordinate 447,475 of NW_027115892.1, forward strand.
AAGAACATGATATCTGCTTTAGTTACCATGTCTTACACCTACGAGGTCTGTCATGACCGTATCTATTGTGGTATGCTACATGCTGCGGCGGTGAAGCTACTTTCAGGGTAAAACTCTTTTGTACGATAACAAATACTTCAAATCACTAAAAGTCAGATATCACGTTTTACGATCGAGTGCCTCAAATAATACCAAATATGGTGTCTGACATTAAAAGATAACAGAAACTCATACTGGGATCAATAACATGGCATCCTTCCTCTATTATTTATACTTACATCGATAAAAAAAAAATTTGACTAGCAACTAAAAAAAGTTGTATTTTTCAATATACTCTTAATAATTGGGTACTATAATTTTGTGACTTTAGTTGGAGCTAAGTACCAAATATCCTCAAAACTTACGAATCGATTTCCCACGTTTTCTTTTTGTTAGTTACCATGTTTTACGAACACACGCCTCAAATATTCTTCTACAATGTGTCATTTTTTGTGTTTTAGTTACATTCATTTTAATTATTCTTTTATTAAATTATAAGTTCATGGTAATGCTCTTCGATATTCCATGTTTTGGATAACTTTATCTAACGCATATACAAATTAATTTTATTTTCCAAGGCTGAAATGTTGGATTTTAATTCTAAATTATTATATTAGTAAAATTTCTTTCTTCGGAATTTTAAATGGTTGAACCCACAACATACTCAAGCCCCTCGAGTATCATGACAAACCAAAGGACACAATGATATTTAATTACTATAAATGTTATATTCCAGACATTCAGCGATTAAATCGATGTTTAGTAAATCCATCAGATAGTATTTTATATTGTTAATTTTAATTTCCATTATATTTGCTAAAGTAAATTCACAGAATTAGTGTAAATACTCAAAGACCTGTGTCTACTCTACTCTCTACTCTTGATAAATGTCATAAAACGTTATGCTTAATTATTTGTTTTTCTTTATTTCAGAGGTAACGCCAAAGAGGTTCGTCAACTTCCAAGGGCAAACGATTGAGCTGACCCTCGGTGCCTCCGACAGGGTCGTACATCGCCTAGTCACTCATGTCTTCCAGATCTTTCTCAGCGAAGTCCTCGGGTATCCCGGTGTTCAAATCGTTAGGACCAAAGATACAAGTATAGCTGGTATTTTTGAAGATCTTTCAGAAAATTTTGAGTAAGTAATATCACTTTCAAGGATTCAAAGTACATATATGATACTCATTCAATAATTTATAAATTTTGTTTTTAGAATGTGAAAGTAAACTTTAATTTCCAAATATAAATTTTATCAGCAGCAAAGTTGGAAAAATAAAATAGAAATAACTAATTGCAAAAACATATTATAGAAATTTAATTGTGGTTCTTTAAATTCGTAAAAATAATGAAAAGGATCCACGATGTTAAAACTAAAATTCGTATTACTCCAATGGAATAATTTGTCAATTTTGTTCTTTAAACTTTAACCATTTATTCTTACATGTATTTTTTCTCCAATCCCTCTAAAACAGAAAAACATTAAATTAATTGGTTGCATTACGTATGGTTACATAATTCAAATTGAATATTACCTTTTCCTACCAATGGTACGTGAAGGTGTACCGTGAAATACTTATCTTGTTGTTTTGATGTGTCCATTCCATAAGAGTTCTACTATAAAAGATCTGGAGGTGAGGGGCCTCCTCATTTTGATTACTTGTATTTTTACAAAACAATCACCGAATATAATGTACTGTAAGTACTGTAAAAAGACTATCGATGACATTAATCTTTTCCCTAAAACTTTAATCTTATTTTTTCGAAAAAAAAAAATATATTTAGCGAAAATTAAATAAAAATAAAGCAGGCTGTAAAATTTAAAAACCTAGTACAGATTTTTGTTATAACAAGTTATGGTTATTAAAGCTTTTTAAAAAAACAAATGTTGAACTTGAAACTTTAATTAATTTACCGATAGTCCAATTACATTCTATAAAAATGTGTCACAAATGTAGCTGACAATTTCTGCTATTATTAAGTCTTTCATTGCCTCCTTAATCGCACATATGTTCGTAAGTACTTATTCTACTGTCGAGTCGCCCTGAATAATGATTTATAAATTATGAATACTTGGTATGTGTGACAGTTTTTTTAAAAAGCAAAGTAAAATTCAAAGGAGCCTGTCTCGTGTGATTTATGCTGAAAGGACTTTGTGTCCTTTAACACATTTAATTGACGGCATAATTTAATAAATTTTTAGATGGCCAAATGTTTTACTCTATACTTTTAGTCTTTATTTATAAATTCTGAATTTTCGTGCTTCAGTTTCATACTACAAAATAGTGTTTAAAAGATATTATCTATATCATAATCGAAGGAGGGAATTAATTGTCTTATTTATTTATCTAGCATTGCACTTGTCGAGGTATTGCGATTTTAAATACACTTTGAATCTCAAAGCAAACAAAGACTAGCCTCGTGCCTCGTTTTATCCTTGCAAACAACTGCCTGTCACAATTTATTTGTACAGTGTAATATATAATATATCACTGAATGTTTGTACCATAAAGGCGATTTGATCTAGTTTATATCCATTGCTTTGTTTAAGTTTTTTTTTTCATGCCCATTTTATTCTTTGACAAGGATTGGGTTTTGAAAGGACTCTGCCTAATTTAAAAGAAATCCATACGCTATTTTAAAACTAAAAATGGAAACTATTATGTGCATGACATTTAAAATTATTATCAATTTATCCGTTGCTATTATTCAAATACGTAAATTAGAGAAAGTATGGCAATCTATCGAAAAAGGCAAGTTGCTGACGTTTCACTTGATTTAATAATACGTTATGTTAAAGAATTACGTTAAAGAGGTTAAGTTAAAGAATACGTTATGTTAACAACGTTTATATGTGAGAAAACTTGAATTTTATGATTTTAACCCTATCCTAGACTGGAAAAACAAATTTCTAATTTCTGAAAACTACCACAATATAAGTTTTAGAAAAATTACACAATATGATATTTATAAAGGAGTATTTAAATATTCTTCTAAATAAAAATTCTATTTTTCTTAAAAGGTTACATATAATGAAATGCAAATGTGGTGTAAGTCAAACTATGAGGGAAGTTTTATAAGGTTTTTATTGAGAAGTAACAAATTTTTACACTATAAGTTGCTAGTCACAAGACTTTAAAATATTTTAAAACATTTGAAGTCGATACACTTTGTAACTAAAGAAATAATTAATTTTTATGAAAAATAATTTTGTTAAGGCTGTCAACATTCAAACACCACTTTTGCTCTCAACGACTCATACGTTCTTACATTGTTTTTTCTATTCATACATTTTGAGCCCTCCACCCAAAAAAAAAAAAAAAAAAAAGAAAAACAGTTTAGTAGTTGTGCCTACTTTTTTTTTAAATATATATTTTTAAAAAATGCTATTTTTTCTCCTTTTTTGGTAACATCTAACAACAAATAAATAAATAAACAATTTTGGTTATTTGTTTGATCAGACCTTGTCGTTCACAAGGTAAAAATGTTCCAGTTTTAAACTGTGTAGGAGGAAAAGATCCGTGATCGAAGATTTGTTTAGTTCTCCAAGTGTCGAAGTTATCACGTTCTAGCGTCCGTTGACAATTGCCATTATTCAACCAACTTTATCGTTCTACTCCAAGCTTTTATTAACTTTAGTGGAAAATTATATCTGGATCCATTATCAGTCGAAAATTTGTTTAAGGTTAAAAACAACTTGATGCGTTTTTATTTTCAATAAACTATAGAAATAGATAGTAGATAACAAAAAATTACTAACATATAATATTGTTAATTTAAAATCTTGCAATAAATTGCAGCTAAAGTCAGTGGTTACTTAGGCTTTTTGATTTTTATCCATATTAGAATACTCGGTATTAAATTAAATGAATCATAATGTTCTCTACTTAATTATTCTATTTCAACCATCATCAGTGCCATGATGAAAATAAAACATCTAAGTTACGTAAAATATGAAATATTTAATTTAAGACAAATTATTCTTATATGGATAAAAATCAAAAGGACTAGTTAAAGAAACTTCCAAAAAGATGGTTCATCCTGAAGACGAGGAAAGAGCTTCGAAACGTTGACAGACGAGTATCTATGTAATAAAAAAATTAAACATAACTTTTTACAAAACTATCTAATAAAAAATGAAAAACCTTCTAATTGAAAAACATTGTTTAAAATTTTTTTTCTAACCACCTATTTATTTATTTTCAATCTACTCGTCAATTAGAGTATTGTTTTGGTGTAGAAACTTATTGTATTTGATCTGAGTGAACTCGGTGGACTCGATCCTTCAAACAGTGGAGCACTCAAACCTATACATCGGCTGTTACAGTCCAACAGGCAGGAAAAACTCTTTGGCGATCACTCCTTTGCCATTCAACTCAAGAAAAAAGAGTATTGCAGTTCTGGACGTAGTCACCAAAGTTTTGACTAAGTTCAACGTGACATAACTCGCACAGCCACCCTACGCCCCAACCTAGCTCCCAGACTGACCTAATTTTTATAATCATTAAATTAAGAAATACCTTATCAGGTAAGGGGAAGCAGTATTTTTCTATGGATATGGTATACAGGCTTTTCATCAATACAACTTTAAACAAATTAAAAATACAGTATTTACACACCATGTAGAGTATGAGCTGATGGTAGCAGTAAAACAACTAATAATATCACCCTTATGGATTAGCTGCTTAAAATTAAATAATGCTATTTCAAATAAGTCGAAAAAATCATATTTCTTAGTTGGTATATTAAATACTAGAGTGTATTTCATTGTATATTTAATTGGCTAATGATTGTTAATGTTTAGTTTGATATAAATTTGGTTTCCTGTTGTTTAAAACCATGCAATGTGGTATATGTAGAATTGTTATCTATATTCTTCTACATTGTGCTACTTCCCGCATGAGGAGGGTATGGCCTCATGCTACATTAACCAACAGTTGCTGTTTTGACTGTATGGTTTGAATTTAGTTTAAAAATTATGTTTATTAATTGGATTTTGATTTATTACTCTTTCAAATTCAGCTCTCATATGTATTGTATCACTATATAATATTAATTTGTTTTCATTCAATTAGTTCTTCACCTCAAAATCTTCCCAATAAATATATGGTCAACCTGGAAGTTTGGTTACCACCGGATCTGAACACCATTCATCTTTTGGAAACAAAATCTGTTAGAGAATGTGGAAATATTGCGCCTCCTGGAAGGTTTGTTATCTTACATTACTTAGTAAATTTAGTCAATCAGGTCCTGAATATCAAATTTGAGTCTACCTGCTATTATTTTTATTATATTAATTTTTTTTTTGTAGTAAATCATAATTTCAGTTGTTATACTGGCTTTAAAAATATTATATTTGACACATTTGTTTTGTGTTAACATAATTATCATCTAGCTACAGTTAGTAATGTTTTTTCCCTAGAAGTTAACTATTATGGAATTTTCTTTATTTTAGATATAGTTGGTTAATACCAAAGAATTTGTCTAAACCAGAGTATGAAGACTGGAGAATTTTTAAACAACCAGAGAAAGCTAAGTTGTTTTCTTTGACAGACAACGAGAGAATGGGCTTAAGAAAGTACACTTTTTCACCATATAATGTTACCAACGAGTAAGACATTTATTAATTACTATGATGTGGTTTAATTATGAAATTAGTTAAAATTAGTGACTCTTTTAAATGAAATCCTATTATTAATGTTATTTATGCGTAAATTTAGTTATCATGTATTGTTTTTACTTATTTGTTATCTTAATAAAGGCTAGCAAAGTGGCAGAAACTTCAGCAACATTTATATAACGAGCAGCTATTTTTATGTGTCTTTCATATTGTATTAATTGATTAGAATTACTGACGAACTTATTATACAGAGATAGAATTTTGATTGATTGATGCTTTCTTATAGTGATACTAAAGTCATTAAATATAAAATTAAAAAATAATAGTATATGCTATCTTAAAAAGTGTGAAGTATTTATCAATATAGCAATTTAAAAAAAAAAAAAAACTTAAAACTTCATACATATTTAGTCATTAATTGAATGAGGTTTCAGAATTAAACTGCCCATTTCCATTGTTCTAATCATTCCATTTCAGATCCAATCACTAAAATAATACATTAAATACTTTAACAATTTTTAAAAATTTACTCACATTACATTTGTAGAATAAAAACAATTTGTATTATCCTAGCAAAAAAAAACAACACTTATATCATAAATTACAATTTTATTATCAATGTTGTAAAACTTCATCATTATCATATTGAAATGTTATTATCATTTTTATAAAAACATAACATTATCATATTAAAATTCTCATTAATACAATTATGGTAACACTTTTTTTTTAATTATTAATACAATTGAAAGAATGAAAAAAATATAATTTAATAATAACTCTTCATTCGACTAATCATCATATTGATAAACTATTAGTCATTGTCAGTGTTTCAAATACTATGTCTGTTCCATGAAATTAACTTTTCTGTTACTAGGCATCATTTTTTATCTCATATATTATTTTATTTGTCATGTTAAATAAACAATTAATAATTATTATATGTGAGAGTTAAAAGCTGATTTAACATTATTTACTTTTAAAGGATTAAGGTAAGCCCTACAGTTAAAGGTTTGAACATTAGATGAATTTACTATGAACTATGTAATTAAGAAATTGGAAATAGAAGAAATGAATACTACAGGGTATGTTACATTTTTAAAAAGTAATAAATCATCATCATAATTCAATCCCTGCGCAGTGTGGGGATGCCCTCTATAAAGCTTGGACCAAGTGTCCCTCTCCTCACTCCTGAATGCTTCTCGCACTCCTTCCTCTCAGTGATCCATGGTCTTCCTCTTGGTCTTCTTCTATCCACTCATGTCTCGCATATCATCCTCGTTGTCCTTACCAAATTCATCCTAAGGAGGTGCCCAAACCATCTTAATTGATTCTCTTTTAGAATGGTTTCAACCTGCTGCACCTCAAGGTATGACCTTATTGTTATGTTGCAGATCCTGTCTCTCTTGGTCTTTTCTCAACCTTTCTCAGGTACCTCATTTCCATTTCCTGGATCTGCCCCTTGTGCTCAGAGAAAAGGGTCCATAACTCTGAGGAGTAAGAAAGATGGGTAAAAACGTTGATCTTGAGATGGATATCTTTGTTTTCTTCTGTTGAGGAAACCTGTCCGGGTTAAGTGGAACATTCCAGCTGTGCCCAATCTTTGGGACACCTCTCCATCAATGTAGCCACTTTCATTGATCCAGGCATCTAGATATTTGAAGTCTGATACCTCTTCCAAAATCTGTCCTTGCAACCTCAATATTCTCATCACTCATCTCATGCATTTGGTTTTCTCTGGATTATTATCCATGTTGATGCTGTAAAGTTCTTCTTTCATGATATTTATAGGTCCTATTATTTATTTATTATGATATAAAAGCAATGAATAAAAATTAATAAATTCAAATTATACCAATATGTGAGAAAAAATAACAATTGATGTCTAATTGCAGATGAATTAATTCATGGAACAGGCATAGTATTTAAAATACTGATAATGATAATAACTTGATTTAGTGAACTTTTTTTGACAATAGGACAATTAGTTTAGTGAAGGGTTGAATTATGAATATAATAATGTTTTATTTATTTTTTCTTTATCTCAATAATATTAATTAAAGAACTGTTGCAATTATTGTAGTATGTGATAATGTATTTTTATAAAGATGATTATAATATTTTAATTTATGGCATAAGTATTTATTTATTTTTTATTATAATAATGCAAAATGTTTTTATTTAACAAATGTGATGTATGTATATTTTAAAAATTTTTTGACAGTATTTAAGGTATGGCTTAGGGATTGGATTTGAAAATGGCCAGTTTAAAGTCTGAAACCTCATCCAGTTAATGAATAAACCCGAATGAAGTTTTAAGGGAATTTTTCCCCCCTGAAATAAATATTAAATATTATATCCTAAAAGTTTTATATTATGCTTAAAGAAATTTTAATGTGGACGTTTGGAGTTCTATCAATGGGTAGATTCTCCACATGTTTGTATTATGTCACTATCTCACCTACAGCAAATTTACTTGTTGTATATATGTTATACAGTTGTAAATAGCAATAAATAAATGATTAAAAAAAAAAATGTGGATGTATGATTTGGATTTTTAAGTTCTCGTTAAAAAAAAAAATCATGAAAATTAATGTATGATTTACTAAAAATTTACTATTGTTATTTTTAGGAAATACTTTTGTTCTGAAAAGTACTGTAAAAATGGATTTTATACTCCAGATAAGTGTAGGGGAAGATCCTGTGGTGTTCTAATAACTACTTTTCCAAGTAAGAATTATATTTTATTTCTATTTATATTTTCAAGCAGTACAATATAAGGATTAATATATATCATAAGTTTATAAGAATTTCAAAATATTAAAAGTAATGAAAATCAAATAAAATAATACCTCGTATTAATATTAGTAAGAAATATTATATAAGTACTAGAGAATTTGAATCATAGGCTAGGGCCTAGACTGGTATTTCCTGGGGGTAATAGTTCCCCTCTCCCCCAGCACCTAAACTTTTTGATAAATAAATGCAACAATTAAATGTTGTTTTTAAGCATGTATCTGAAATAGGTTTTATATCAGATAGGTATTTCTGAAGAGATGGAATGGTCGGCCTGCCTAGGGCAATTGGCTCCTTTCTTATCTTCTGTTCATCTTATTTCCATTTTCTTTTAATTTACGCTGTTCATTTTATATAATTTAGACAATATTTTATACATCATTTTGTAGTAATTACATGTAAGATATAATTTTCACAATATTTGTTACATTATCTTATAGTCCTACTTTAGTTTACAATTTGATTTCATGTTATATAATAGTCCTACCCTAGTTGAAAATTTTATTAATTTTTTTTTTATCTTGTTTTTTAGTCTTGATGAAGCCAAGGTAGGGCAAAACGTTAGTATAAAAGAAATAGTTTTTGTACTATTTTGAACTACCTTTTGTGAACACTACCCTAATCATTTTCTTTTGATAATTACAAATGTTCAACTAATAATCTTCCGATTTCTATCTTTTCATAATATTTGCTTTATTTAATTTTTGTTCTTATATTAAAATATATAAATATAAATACTAAAATATAAAATATAATAATATGAATATAATAAAATAATAATATAAAATATAATAAATATAAAATATATAAGTATAAATACCACCCTCTTCTATTACTGTTTGTTACAGTATAGTTTATTATTTTTGTATTCTATTATTGTTGTTTGTTTCCTTGTTTGTCAAATAATAAGTTTTAATGAAAAGAAGATGGACTAGGTGCCATAAAAAAAAACTCAAGTTTTTTCTTTGGCAGCATCAACGATGCATTTTATTATTACCCACGTTCAATGAATGATCGTTCAAAATAAGTCTTACTTTTTATTGTTCTGTGATCTTACAGCATTTCCGGGTCTACTTCTTCCTATATGATATCTACAATCTACTATATTTCACAATTTTTTTGGGAAGGCTGGCTTAGAGATGTTTTTTAAGAAATGAATTTTTAATTATTTCTTAATATTATTTTTCGCTCTTTTGGTTATACAGTTAAAGCTATTTGTCCATGGATTCACACTTGTTTCATTTATCAACTGATTTTTTTTGTTTTCAGGTGAGACCGGCTTTGTTATCAAAGACATTGAAAGGTTCAGTTTACTGGTTGAGGTTGTCTGGGTAGGGCCTCATTTGAGAACTGTAGTGAATAATCTCAAATCACGCTCTAGAACTGATGGAACATCATTGATTTTTCTTACTCACACGCCTTCCGTGCTAACTTTGGGCAGTGAGCATGTTTCAGTAAGCTTTCCTCCTTGTGATGAATATTCGAACAATGTCAGCTGTCACTATTCCAGCATCCGGCTTGTAAAACTTGCATGGTCACACTTGGTAACTGCTGCAAGACCAGCATATGAGGTATGAATTTGCAAGATTCTTTTTTCTTACACATGTATTTAAAATTCTTAAGATATATGATAGACTTAAGATTTAGAAATTCAATTTATGACTTTAACATACTAATGAAGGAACTATAACAGATGGACCTAAAGCTTTCATTTTCTGAGTAATATAGAATGTATTCCTATTCAAAATTTATTTAAAGTTTCTAGGAGAGACATTTTTAATAGAGTTTTGGGAAAAGGAGTATAAGTAATTTCTGCTTATACCTGCTTCTATCTGAAAAGTTTAGGTCAGTTAACTAGAAATGTAGAATAATCTCATCTAATTCTTTTTTGTTTTCTTCTATCTGCACTTCGGTCAATCCCTAGAACGGTTACCCATTGGTCAAACATTGATTACCCTTTTACTGATTTGTTTGTTACCTATCCTGAAAACTATTCTATTTTCTGTGAAAAATATTTACCCTTATGTGATGGATATTCTAGATTTATGTTAAATAATGATAATTATTTAAAGTACAAAATGTTCTGATTTCACAAAGTATATGTACATATAAATCATTTATTTGTTCTTTACAGGCTCTTCAGAAAATGGAGTTGACAACAGATGATTACAAAGATCTAGTAGAAGATTATCTATATACTGGAGATATGTCTCAAGTAGCCTGCAGTTGGATGAAAAGGCATAATGACACTTATGATAGTTGGAGGCAATGGATGCCAAGTGATGATGAACGGAATGAGTTGTATATTGGTGGAATTTTCCCTCTTACAACTAATGAGACTAATAGTTATACTGCTAGAGGAATTGTTCATAGTGAGTAATTATTTCACATTCTATCAACATAACTACCTTATTTATTAAAACACATTCTCATGCTTATTAATCCTTTCACTTTTTTTTAAAAAAATGTTTGCTTATCAAGAAGGGTGATGAATACAATCAATCATCAAACTGCTTTCCATTGTTTCATCATCCCATGTCTTACAACTTTTCCTATCTATTGTTTAAGAGTTTCTTCAAAAGAGTCTCACATTTAATTTGTAATTTACACCTCTGAATCATATTTTTAACCTGCTTGATATACAATACAATTACAAGAAATAATTCATTTCATGTTACAAATTTTTGATTTTTTAAGATGCTGCTGCTTTTAAGATAAGGCTGGAAAAATTAATAATAATAAAATCCATGATCTATGCTTCTGCCTGAAACTTAATTCTTTCATAATAGTGTGATGAAATTAAAAGAATAATAAAAATCAGAAAAAACCAACAAAGAAAGATTAGTTGATACATGACTTATGTTGTCAAACTATGTTTAATAACAGGCTATTCAGCGAGTTCGATGTTCAGTTTTTGATTATTGTCATTTATTATTTTTTGTTTTTATTGAACTTGATAAGAAAAAATAAATATCTTTATTTATTTATTTGTTCCTTTTAATTGTCATAAGCATGATCATTTTTCACCAATTTTCGAATATACTTCCATACAAATATCTTTTTCACAGACATGAAATATGGCTACTTATTTTTATGAATGAGAGCATGAACCAACAGTGTGTTTGGCTCAGAATGGGGTGGATTTAGTTGCCTGCCACTTGGGCAAAGGGGTCCTTCAAAATCAATTTTGGCGCTCCTGTTCTTGTTTGAATAAGATTATAAGTTTATGTTCTAGACAGCCGTCTGAGAACTGACGAATATGACCAACTGGTCTATGATTTAGAGTAATTGTAGGTTAAGAGATGAGTAACACCTTAGGATATTTACAACATATAGTATTATTATGAAAACTTTAAGTGGTGTGATGTAAATTTTGAAATCTTTCTTATTCTTATTTCATATTATTATTAAATAATTTGTTAAAAATTTATCTAGAATATATTTAATACAAAAATATTTGTGATTAAAAAAAAATTCCAGATGAGGAATGTAATACATTAATACATTCCAATACATCTCCATCTTTACAACCCCAATGAAATCCGAATTTCCAAGATCAGTTCTGAACACTAAACACCAATGTACTTTTCATACTAATTTTACCTGCCACAGATCCATAACAGCAATATATTTATTCCAATCAGTCCATATAATTCCACATTTTGTAGCTGCCAGAATTCTCTAGCTTACTCATCTTTTTCTTGTACTAATATTTTATTTTAAATTGTCTTTCTTTTACAGGTTCACTTATGGCCATTGATGCAGTTAATGCCAATAATCAAATCCTGAGAGACTACAAACTGAAACTTTTGTTGGATGATGGGCAATGTCAGTCTGACGTTGTTATGAAAACATTCATTGATTATATACTTATGAACAAGTATGAAAGATTAGTTGGAATTTTAGGTAATTATTGTTATTTGAACTTTGATATTATATTAAGTTTGGTTTTGATGCCATTAATTTCATTAGTGAAGAATGTAAAGTCTTGAGACATTAAAATCTTGCTCCAGTCCTTATCAGCTTACATTTGGCTGTAATTGAAGTAGACAACTGTCCCTTCATCTTACTTCCTCAAAGGGAGTATGTCCAATATTTGAAAGCCTTGTCATTAAGGAGCTTTTTTTTTTTTTTTAATCAGAACATAAGTGCCTTAGCTTCTTCTAGAAAGGATGGTTCACCTTGAATCTTGTCCATACAAGATTAATTTTTATTGAAATATGAAACAAAATTTTTTTCAAATTGATTGAATTTATACTTGATTTTACTATTAAATAGTGAAAAATAAGCATATAATTAACATTGTATTTATATTATTTGATTACATTTTCATTACTGTACATAAACATTTTGGGCTAATTTCAAAAATCTTTTAGAACGTTTTTAATCCACAGTACATTAGTGGCAAAACAAATTATTGGGAGAGATACCATAATTATTAAGGATAAATAAATTTGTAATCTCCCATTTTATTAAACCAATTATGTTTTTAAAAAAATAAAAATCATTTTATTTAATATTTTTTTTAAAATCTGGAATTTATTTTGAAGAACAGAATATGTTCAAAAGAAAATTCTCTTCCTTTTTCCTCATACAGGGTGAATCCTAACATCTATGTATTTTATTATTTACAGAAACATTTATTTTAATTATTGTAATATTAATTTTTAAACTTCTCCTTTACTTTTTAAAGTTTTTGTTTCCATTGTTTAATAAATACTTCCTGAAGTTTAACAATAATATTCTCTGTTAAAGGTCCTGCTTGTTCAGACACTGTTGAACCACTTGCTGGAGTGTCAAAACATTTTAAAACAGTCGTCATCAGCTACAGTGCTGAAGGAAGTATCTTTTCAAGGGACAAGTATCCATATTTTTTCCGTACCATCGGTGAAAACAAGAATTACAAGTAAGCTTTATTTTATGACATTTCTGTATTTATCAGTTTATTTTTAACCAATCAACAAACAATTAGGCGTTTTATGTCTTAAACTCCTCAAAGAAACAAATAGGAATTGTAGATTACATAGTTCTATTATCAACATTAATTGATTTGTTACATTGTAGTAAGAATTCATTTTCAAAGTGAAGGGCACTTTATGTTACATTTTTAACTTTTTTATTTGGCTGCTTTTTCTGTTTCTTTTTTCTGCCACACGAGTTCATTCACGATCATATTTTATTAAGCTATTTTATTTTTCATCAATTAAAAATTTTGATTTCACTTTTTTTTAATAGTCCCACATTTTTAAATAATAGCACAACAGGTAATAACCAGTTACTCCTTTCTGATAACAGATGTCAGTTGACTGACACAATTATGTATTTGGATCCGGAACATCTTTTTTAATTATTATATTTATTTTTTTACTTAGTATTTCTTTTTCGAAAATTTTCTGGGAGAGGCTGCTCCCTTCCCTCTCAGAGATACCTATTCATGCCAAAGGCAGTTCTTGAAAGGAAGATATTGCTTTAATAAACCAATTATTTATACAAATAGAGTTTGTTGTGAATAAAATAATTAACATTTTTGGAAGGATTCTCATTTATAATAAAAACAGAGTTTCCATTTTATTCTCATCAAAATTAGCATGCTTAGTGGCTAAACATAGAATAGAATTCAATGCTTACTCTTTGATGGTGAATAAGTATTTTGTTATTTTTTATGTTGTCAGCCAGTTAAAAAGAATCATGGTTTGTAGTTTTGATCGAGGCTAGAATGTTTTCACAAATAGATTCATGTAATTCTCTTAATTTTGGCCTGTTCAATAAGACTAATTGTATGATATAGAAAATGACTATACTCAATATCTACGTATACTCTGATTTTCAAGAAATTTTTTATGATGGCTCTACTCTTACAATATCTATGAGAAATTTATTTTTTTAATAAAAAATGTCATTATTTATGATCAGAAAAATCAAAAACTTATAACTCCTCAGGAGAGGTAATTCCATTGAGAGGACCTGGTAGCCAAGGAATCACCATAGCAGCCGGGTATTTTGCCCTGGGCAGATTGGCTTTCATTTCGTAATGGCCCCACTGAATGAAAACTCGACCTTCCCATACTTGTTAAAATATCCTGTTGAATAACACCCCGTATACGGAGAAGTGGCTGGATTGGGGATTAACAAAATGAAAAAGATATTGACATTGATTGAATATTCGCTAAGCCTTTTTTTTACTATCACAAAACTGACATTTCTTGAGATAGTCTATTTTTATTGAATAAATTTTAGAATGCTATGCTACAAATAATGCTAATGGCTGTATAATAAATTTTATTATTATAAATGATTACTCAAACTTAAATGACTAATTTGTTGTTTCTGATTATTTAGATATGTTTACCTGAAACTGTTACAAGAACTAGAATGGAAACGAGTAGCATCTCTTACAGAAGATGGAACAAAATATACAGAGTACATCTCCCACACTCAAGATTTGCTTCAAGCTAATGGAATTAATTTTGTTGCTAATAGAAAATTTCCTCATGACTGGGAAAATGATGCCATGAAACAGGTTTGTTATTGTTTTACTGTTTTCATCAATTTGTCAAGTTTTGACATTTTTAAGATATTATTTTGTGTATATCTTTTTAAAATTAATATATAAAATATGAAATTTTGATTTCTATTTTACTTACTTACTTACTTCCTCGGCACTACAGCCCAGGTCGGGCCTTGGCCTCCTCAAGAAATTTCTTCCACTCGTTTCTGTCCTGCGCCTTATGCTACCAACCTGGCGCTCCCTATCCCAATGCAATCCTGCCAACCTGGTCCTGCCATCTAGCCTTCGGTCGCCTAACCTTTTTTTTTGTCTATCATTTCATACTTCATGGCCCTCTTCAGAATCCTTTGACAATCCATTTGAACGACATGTTCTGCCCACCTGAGTCTATTTCTGTTTATGATAAGACCAATGGAAGCATCATTATATAATTTGTATAGCTCTTTATTATGTCTTTTCCTCCAGACACCTTCCAAGGGAATCTTGGATTGGCCCATAAATACACCTAAAATTTTTTCTCACATATTTCTAGTTTAGGATTTCTGACTTAATGATTAATAAATGAAAGTAAAAAAAACAATTGTGTAACTTTAGTACCTGCTGATCCTTGGAAATCTCTTATAAAAACTGTAAACAAATATAAGCTTTCTTATTTATTTAAAGAGGAAAACATTTTACTATTTTATTTCTAATTCTGTCTGTCATTAATAAAACAAAGGGATTATTACATTTTAAGCAAGATATATTGCTCATAAATCCAAAAAAAAAAAAATTAGAATCCAGTACTTTCACCAACGATTTTTGAAATGATTATTATTGTGCTTTGTCACCAAATTTGATCTTGATTTCAGTTTTTTTAAATATATTGTTTAAAAACAAAAAAGAATAAAGAAAAGATTAGATGAAAACATTTTTATATGTGTATTGGAAGAAAATAGTTGACCGTATAAAGTAGATTATTGGAAGATAGTCTGGGTAGTGGTTAATAAAGTATCAAAATAGCATAAGAAAACTATTTATTGTTAACCAACGTTTTGCCCTAGTTTGCAGGGCTTCATCATGGCTGTCAGATTGAAACAAAGATGGCGACTGAAGTTTGAGTTGTCATCTTTATTTCAATCTAACAGCCCTGCAAAGTGGTCCAAAACATTGGTTAACAATAAATAATTTTCTTCTACTATTTTGATATCTTTATTGACAGCCACCCGGAATATCTTACTACAATTTTTATATGTGATTTTCAGTATATCAATTTTATTAAAGTTTGTTTTGTTTAGATACTTATCATTTTGTTCTGCTTGGTTTTTGCTATTTAACTAAGCTAATGTGATTGTATATTCTAGTATTTGGATGAATTGAAACACAAAAATGCTCGTATTATTATTGCTGATGTGAAAGATGAAGCTGCAAGATCTGTTATGTGTGAAGCATATCATAGGAAAATGACTGCATATGAAGGTTGGGTTTGGTTTTTACCACATTGGCTTTCTCCAAAATGGTACGAAATTCCAACTAATGGAAATAAAACTATTAAATGTACTACAGAAGAAATGAAAATGGTAATATAACTTATCAGTTATTAATTAATTAGAATTTCATTTGTTGTCAAAGATTAGTTTTATTTATTATTATAATTTTTTAAATTAATTTGATGAATATAAGTATACTTACTATGCTTTTTTATTTAACATAAGTATGAATATACTAGGAGAGTTAAGAAGAAATCAATGAATTTCATTTTTTAAGGAATAAGCTTATATCGGATCCCTTTAACTCTGAAACTACATTAGTTGTGGGAAACAATGCTCTGTTTTCCAACTTCAATTTTGTTTTTCAACTTGCGGAAAATTATCCAAGATAGAAATTAAATGTTTCTTTGCTTAATCCTTCATTTATAAATCAGTTAGAAAATATTTAACATAAAACAATGTAATAATTTCAACAACTCCAGATTTGATAATATAATTATTATCTAAATTAAATTATTGTTACATAAAGGAAGTGCTCAATTATTATATCTAAATTGTGAATTTTCTCTTACACTAACAGTTTTTATAAATTTTATTCCATAGGCCATAAATGGTTACCTTGCTCTTACCCACCAATATTTTGCTGCTGATAGTGAAATTATGCAAGAAAATATAACTGTCGGGGAATGGAGAGCCAAGTACAGGAAAAAACAAAATAATGGATCTGAAGAATCTAATTATGCTGGATATGCTTATGATGCTGTTTGGGCTTATGCATATGCTCTTGATAAACTCATTAAATTCAATGAATCATATGCATCATCTTTACATATGGAAAATACTACCAGGTAAGTTTATACATGATTTTATCGATTAAAAGAAATATCGTTTCTGAATTAATCGCAACATAACAGTTAGAGTACTTGAAAGGATCATTGTATAACTTTACTAACCATTCATTTTTGTTTTTACTTTACAATCATTGAGAGATAATTTATAAAAAATACTGGATGGTTTATTTTAGTTATTTTCAAACTAATATTTCTAGAAAAGTTAATTTTGTGATTATTATTAAAATGGTTGCATATTGATACGATTATTTATTTACGAAAAATATATTTAAGAAATATTTGAACATTGAACTATTCAGTTGTAGAAATGAAAAATACATTTTTTTTTTTTTAATTCTAGGAAGTTTGTTGAACTTATACAGAAAACAAATTTTAATGGAGTTTCTGGCCACATTATGTTCTCATCAGGACCATCTAGGATATCTAATGTGGATATTATGCAGTGGATTAATGATGAACTGCATATTATTGGCAATTTTCATCCAAATAAAAATGACAAAAATAATAGTGAATATGCTTTAGGAAGGTAACCATAATATATATGAAAAAAATATATATTCTCAACTGATGTATAAATAAAAAAAAATGTATGTAATTTAAATGTAAAACATTTGGTAATTTAATAACTTTTTGATATTTTTTAGATTAAGTCTGAACAAAAGTAAGATAATTTGGCTTAATAAGGGCGGTACTTTGCCTTGGGATGGGACTGTTCCAGAAGATAGATGCCTCCTTGAGGGATTTGCTAATTTAATTCAATCTACCTGCCAGACGGCAATAGTCGTTGCTAATATTATTGGTATTTTTTTCCTTCTTCTTATCGTCGTCATCAGCTTCTTGATTGTGAGACATAAGTAAGTTCAAACTTAAAGTATACTCTATGCTATTGATCTTCATGTTGGTTAAATTAAGATTTGTATTTGTTTAAAAAAAAAAATATTTTGATATGTATTTTTTTCTTATAGGTATGAGAAAAAAGTTAAAATTACCCAAAAGTATATGAAATCATGGGGTATTGATCTTTTATCAGCCAGTACTATAAACAGTTTAGACAAGTGGGAAATCTCACGAGATAAGATTGTAATTAACAGAAAACTTGGAGAAGGTGCATTTGGTTTTGTTTATGGAGGGGAAGCTCATTTAAATGAGAAAGGATGGGTAATATTTTCATTTT
The DNA here is from genome assembly GCF_000696795.3 of Halyomorpha halys. NCBI lineage: Eukaryota > Metazoa > Arthropoda > Insecta > Hemiptera > Pentatomidae > Halyomorpha > Halyomorpha halys. The sequence goes on from NW_027115892.1 coordinate 465,929, forward strand.
TATTATAATTGTTATATAATTTGATTTCAGCCTACTTTTAAAAAATATGAATACAACCATTAAATGGTCTGGTAATAATGTCTAATGGTATATGATAATAATGTATAAATAGTATATGATAATAATGCATAATGGTATATGATAATAATGTATAATAGTATATGATAATAATAATTATCTATGGCTGAAGGTTATATTTTATTAGCATTTTGTTTCTTTTTAATTACTAAATTTATATTGTATTTTAAAGTTGTGTAAAATCACGATAATGAACAGATTATCATAATTACAGATATGTGCACTGGTAGTCAATTCATCAATGAATGGCAGCCTAGTATTTTTTAAGTGAAAATATTTAGTGATTTGCTTAGACAAAATTTTTATCAATTATTCTCTTTTCCTTCTATTTATCAAATAATTATTTGTTGATAATACATCATCCTTTATTCATTTCAAAGGTTGCAGTGGCTGTAAAGACATTAAAAGTAGGATCTTCAACTGAAGAAAAACTTGATTTTCTTGCTGAAGCTGAGGTAATGAAGAGATTTGAACATAAAAATATTGTTCAACTTTTAGGAGTGTGCACAAAAAATGAACCAGTTTACACTATAATGGAATTTATGCTTTATGGTAAGCAGTTATTTTATTTTTATAGTCTGCTATAAATAATAATAAGTCTAAATTATTCTGTATATTATAATGTATTTCCTGGTTTTGGTTTACATTTTCTAATTTCTGAATAAGTTTTCACTAGCTCTTGCCTAACCAGTTGCTGCATAATTTTATTTGAAAATCTAGAATATAAATTCTTCTAATATATGCTGTAAACCAGGTTTGTAATAATATTTATAAATACTGTCTTATATTTTCTTAATGTTCGATTTAACCTTTTTTTATTTTAACTCTTGTGGTTACCTCTTTTTATATTGCAGTTATGTTAGAATACACAGTAAAATAGAAATGGAATTTTTTTTGTACTTATTGTTTTTATCTATTTTGTATATGCTGCTAATAACAAAAAATATATTTATAAATTTATGTTTGTAGTCTAATTTATAAGTAGAGGTTGTATTTTTATTTAATTGTATTGTGATCCTATCAATTAAAGTTTTTATTGAATTCATGAAGTTCAGTACATTTATAATCTGTTGGTAGTTTTAAGAGCCAAAATATTGAGTTTTCAAAAGACTTTTTTTCTTTCTTAAACTATCAAACGATAAATGCACTAAACTTCTAGATTCATCCAAAACTTTTCTTCATAAAAAATATATGCAGCGTTAGTTTTTTATTATTTTGGAACTTGGGTCACAGTATATTTTCAATTTTTTTAAAAGCAGTGGTCAAAATCTCTATTTCGATTATTGTATGTAAAGAAAATTCTTATTTTGAATGCTCATGGATATTTATATACTTATTAGAAATTTGTTTCAGTGTATTTTTAATTACAAAATTTTTAAAAAAATTCATTTTAATGCTTGATTAAATTCCTGGGAAGAAAAAAAAAAACTAATTATAAACTGAAACAGAACAAGAGGGAAAAATGAGTAGTCTCTGGATAGTTTATTTGAACAGGAAACCTAATTAGTGTTGCTTCATTAAAGTTATTGGTCAAAGAAATTTTTTTTCTTCACACAAAATTAAGTGAAATACATTGATTTAAAACTGCTCCTTTATGAATTACAATTCTTATTTCCCTTTTTTTTGTTCTTACGAGAACAACTCATTATTTATTATAATTTTGGAAAATAACTCTTTTTCAAAGGTTTTTTTACTGTAAAGTAAATCCATCTTGTCTCTATCATAGTGATTTAATTATTTACCAGATAATCACACTAAACTCCTCTTTCAGGCGACCTGAAGACATTTTTACTAGCTAGGCGACACTTAGTAAATGAAAAGTATCCTGATGAAACAGATGAAATATCTTGTAAGAAGTTAACAAATATGGCATTAGATGTTGCTCGAGCTTTATCCTATTTAGCTGAACTAAAATACGTTCATAGGTAAGTTTGATTACTTATTAATCTACAGTATATAATGAAAATGTGGTTTGAATTAATTTTTTTTATAAAAAAAATGTGTTTTGTTTTTCAATTTCTATTGATAATAAATTATCTATCTATTTTCTTCAGGGATGTAGCATCCAGAAATTGTTTGGTAAATGTAAATAAAGTGGTTAAACTTGGTGATTTTGGAATGACACGCCCAATGTGTGAAAGTGATTATTACAGATTTAACCGAAAAGGTAGTTTTCGCTCTAATATTTTAATATAAAATTTGACCATTTATGTTTTTTAAAATGTTGTTTTAATGTTTATTATTCATATATTCAGGAATGTTACCTGTAAGGTGGATGGCACCAGAATCTTTGGTTTTGGGTGTTTTTACACCAGCTTCAGATGTTTGGTCATATGGTGTACTTCTGTATGAAATCATCACATTTGGAAGTTTTCCATTTCAAGGATTGTCCAACAATCAAGTATTGGAGTTCGTCAAGGCAGGAAATACTCTATCGATACCCGAAGGAATTAAGCCTCAGTTGTATGTTCATTTTATTTTATTTTTTATTAGCAAAAAATATTTACATATCGATATATATATATTTTTAATTGGGTAACTTGAGGATTTACCAGATAACTTAATTGTTGTAAAAAGCCAAACTAAAATCAACTAAAATAAAAATGATACAGTATTCATTTGCCAAATAATTAATCCATCAACAACTCCATTTCTATAAATTGTTTATCTGAGTCAATAAAAGTACTGCTTGCTCAGTTTTAAATGAATAAATTAGCAGATTAGAAAGATATTAAAATAGAAACAGGATTAAAAAATATACATATTTTTTAATGTAATTTGAATAATTAATTGACATTTCTATTTTTTTTTTTAATTTTCAATATTCATGTGATTTTTAGGGGGAGGAAATTAGAGAATAGTTATTCCCTCTGAAGAGCTAAATAAAAACCAATAAAAAAATAATAATAAAAATAAAAACACATTGTATTATTTTTCCAGAGAGAGCCTGATCAGGTCTTGTTGGCTGAAAGAGTACAAAAAACGCCCTCCAGCTTCTGAAATAGTTGAATCCCTTGCCAATAATCCTAGGCTTCTATCTCCATGTCTTGATGTTCCTCTGTCCTCCGTACAGATGGAAGATACAGGTGAGATTTCTATTACTGGTGGAAGCAGAGGACAGAGATTTTCAATGGGACTAAGACAGAGATCCTCATCACATGAGATTGCTGAACCTCTCTTATCTTCGCCTGGGCGGTAAATGAAAATTTTATATTCATTATATAATACTATAAAAATAGTATACTTTATGAAAAGTGTAGAGAAGAGTGATTCTGTGTAGTTTTCACAAATAGATTGACTTCTCATTTAGTAATCAGTGATAATAATTCCTTTTCTTCATTCACTAAAAACAATTCTTTCCCTTTTAGGATTCCTAACCTGTACAATGCCCATTCCTTGTTGCTTGCATCTACTTTATTGTAGTGGGTATTACTCTCTCCAGAATTAAAAAATGTTGATACTATTTTTGATATCTTGATTATTTGTGACTTTTTTGGCCTGTTTTACATCTCTTCATTGAGATGGTGGTTACTTTAAATTTTAAATTAAAAAATCTGTTAAGTAGGTCTCTGTAGAGCATATTATTAGTAAATAGTCAACCTTGGTTATGGCATGAATTACGAAAAGGTTGACCATCCCTACTCTAGGCAAATTCCAGTGCCCTCACCTTACCTTCCAAACTTTCCTTATTTTATTTGTGTTTTTATTTTGTTCTGGTTTATTTTTGAAGTTCATTTGTATTGCTTCATGATAATTATGTCTGGACCATGTTGACCATAGGAAAAATGCAGTGAAATCAGTTCCTACTCGCTAGCTCAAATGTTAAGCGCGATAGAGCATTTTGAGAAAAAAATGTATATATGGCTCAAAAATCAGATTTCTTTAGGATCGCTCAAAAACTGATTGTTATTGTTTGATGAAAAAAAAAATCAGTAATTATACTTGATTTTATTTTAAGCGTTTATAAATCATGAATCATTTTATTTAAAAATCAAATAGTAACTGTTATATTTTGATTTGACCAAAAAATTAACGCTCAAATTCAATCCCTGGGGTATTCATTCCTCTTTCTCCTGTATCAAGCTGTCTTTATCACTCATTAAGGTCATTACTTTCAGTCTGAGTCTTTGGATTTTGAAAATAATTTTTATCCATACTAACCTGTTATTGATACATTTGCTATCTTTTCCTTCAAACTTGATCACAACTGACTTTTATGCTGATCAGTGTATCTGTATATAAATTAGATTGGTGAAATAATTTATTATTTTCATTAATCCTATGACTCAAACTTAAAAAAAAAAATTACTTGTCCATTTATCCAATTCTTGCTTATTTAAAACTATACTATGCAAATATGACTGCTATTCTAATTTGTTCTAAAATGATTTCTGTTTGTTGGTTGATAGATACAGACCGACTAGAGGAAGTTCATTAGGCGAGGAGCCTCAAGATTCTCTTCTTTAGTAGCTGCAATGAGGACTTGTTATTGACAAGGATTTTGTATCAAAGTCAGCCTTGTTTATTAGTATGATCTTCAACTGCCTGATTTATTTTTTTTAATTTTTTTTTTAGACTTTTTGTTAGGAAAACAATTTTATCAAGAACGTATTTCAATTTGGTATCTTACATGTTTTAAGAAATTGTGTAGACAATATCCTATATTTTATTAGAAACATGTTAATCTTAAGTTAATACATTATTAATGTTTTTATGTTTTTTTTTTGTTTTAATTTTAATTGATAATTTTTCATTGCTAAACTACTATAATATTTTGCTCAACTATTTTTTTTTTTTTTTTTTTTCATTTTTGATCAAAAACATTAACTAAGTATAAATTAGTTTTTACTTCAAATTATTGATCGATTGATTTTTTTTCCTTTGTTCTAAACATTATATTATGTAATTAAAAATGGGTTCCTCTTAAGTAAGGTTTTACAAGTTTAGTCACATAATTCAATTAATGTGGGTTCAAATTTAAAAAATGTAATGTTTTCCATTACATTAAAATATATTATGATATGTGTACTTGATTTAATGAAATATAAGCTTGTATTTTCATCTATCACTGTGTAAGAACTTAACTTTGAAAGCATAAACTTAACTTTGAAAAAGTTGGTTTTATAAAATATTTTTATGTAGTGTTAATTAAATTTTTGGCCTAATATTATTGATGTTATTCACAACACTTTATTGAAATGATAGAATGTAGTTTAAAATTATATTTAGTTTGATTTTTGAAGTTACAAAGTATTCAAGTTTTATCAGAACTTCAAAATTTTTGTTTTTTAATACATCTCAGAACATAGCTACGTCAGTAAGTACAGTTGAATCTCTGTCTATTGAACCCAAAAGTTCTTA
>NW_027115892.1:471417-478863 GCF_000696795.3 Halyomorpha halys
TATACATGAAAGTTATGTTTTTTTTTTTTAGATTTGAAATAAATAAATAAAAATTAAGCTGTTGAAAACATAAGTATCTGTACATACATGCATATTTAATTGTAATAATTCCAAAATTGTTTTGGATTATGTAAAAATTTTATTTGATTTAGCAAAAATTTTTCTTTTAAAAATTCGACTTAATAGGAAAAAAGTTCAAGATAGATTAGGTTCAACTTGACTAACACTAAATTACGTATTGTAGTTAATAACTATTATCCATTCCTTCATAAAAGCTTAAGTTTTTTAAATATTCAATGCTCAGTTTTAACATAAAATTTCAATTTTAGAATTTGATGATTCATAACTAAAATGATTTAAGATGTCTTAAATTTTTTTAAATATAATGAAACATATCATTTCGCTGTATATACATTTTTTAAAAATAAATCTTGTGACAGGTACTGATACTAGCTAGAATTAAAATTTTATGTTTAAATGATAGTAGATTTTCATCCATTTAAACAAATTTTTAAATGCTTAAAAATTAGAAATTTTTATACGAAACTCTTTTATGTTCCTTACATTTGAAAATGATGTAAATTATACCTTAGCTGTTACTCATTTTCACTCTGACAAACATACTTATTCATGTATGTTTATAATAATTTAAACATTGTTAAAATAGGTTATGTGTCAAAGGAATTGAATTTAGAAAAAAAAAATGACAATTTTAGAATCATTTTCTTAAGAGACAAGTTATTAAAATAATATCTACCTCGATGTACATCACTTGTTTCAGTGTTAGTTTTTAATTGTTATTAATATTATTTTAATTGTTTCATTTATAAAAAGGATATTGTATATTTTTTTAATGTATAAACAGATAACTCACTTGTATCACTCGTCATAAATTTATTCGTAGTATTAGATTATTATTTGAAAGATATCAAAAAGAAAAAAAAAAACGAGTTTTAAGTATCTTGTATCTTCCATAATGAATCTTAAATATTTTCAGCAATTTATCTTGACAGAACTTAGATTATTTTTGTTTTGTTTTTTACAATGTTTTAGTCATCTGCTGTGCAGGGAATTGATGTAAATAACAACTGTCATATAATATAATTTGAAACGTGAATTATTAATTAAATATTTATAGCAAAATATAACAGTATAACAGCTTATATTAAATATTTTTAATATATGCTCTAATTCTGTTATAATTATGAATTATTAATTATTTTTTACGAGAAACCATTTAGCAAAAAAATTAAGTCTGAATCCTTGCCCTTATGATTCAATTGTTAATTAATTATCAATTTAGTGTATAGCATAAAATTGAACTAGTAAAATATTTAATTGGGATTAAAATTATCACAAACTCTATTTATTTAAAGAGTTATGTGTTAGCATTATTATTATTATGTCGAATATAAATTATAAATTATTTATAAAAACACTCAGTATCACTAATTAGTTCAAGTAGGGCTAATGCCATTTACATTTTAACTGACTCAAGAGTGCTGATAAGTTTTGAACTGAGGTTAATTTAAGATGTTTTAACCAAAAACATTGATTAAAAAAAAAAAGTTTTTGTTATATGTTTAATCTTAATAACTCTCAATTTAGAATTTGATATTATTGTTGCTGTTGAATATTTTAAGATAAGGAAAAGGGTATAATGTTTTATGAAAGTAAACTTTCATTTCTCATTATAAATATCAATAGGTTGTGCCCGCAATTTATTGGATACCCATCTTAGAATAAACTAAAAAATAAAAGTTCCTTAAATGTCTGGAGTGATTCATTGATTTTTCTGACTTGTTACTATGCAAAATATTAAGTAACATATTAAAAAATAATAGGTTTCCAAAATTTCAAAATTAAAAAAGATTATTTTATTTATGCTTTTTCTTGAATATCTTTAGAATAGTTTTAAGTTTTTTTGTTTTGTTTTTCAAAATGATTCGACAAGAATTATTTGGTTACATAATTGTTAGCATGAAAACATTTATTTATAAAATAGAGGGTTGTGATAATTTTTACCAAATGTTTTGCTCAAAGGATGCATCCTACATCCCTGTATATTTCATCTTGTATAATGGAATTTCTGTGCAATGCAAATGCAATACGTAATAGGTTAAAAGATGTTGACGTCCATTATAATGTAATATTATTAATATGGCTTTTCATTTATTATTTAGGTTGCAGTGATACATATTAGATTAAAAATATCAAATATTTATATATATATATCTAAGCTACTTCATACTAGTTTTTTTTTTGTTTTGTTTTTTAAAAGCACTTAATGTAATTACAAATTGATTTTTGTGTATTTTAAGGCCATTATAACGCAAGGCTTAAAAGCATTGAAATTCGTGTCTGATATATTGGCCTGTTTTATGTACCTGAAATTATTTAAGCTCCTATTTAATTTATAAGGAATCCAAAGGGAATGAATGTTAAGATGTATTATTAATCTTTGAAATTTAGTTTTTACTGTTGATGTATTATTTAAGAAAACTATGTTAATGACAAATCTTTATGTTGATAGCATATTTACTTTAATTCTGTCTTGTTTTATTTAATTAAAAATATAATAGAATATTGATTTTTAATTTAATTTATAAGTTCAAAGGAAATAGAAGAAAACCAAACAAATGATTTTTTTCTTCTTTTTTTTAACACTGTGGCTTTTAATAGTAAAGTGAATATGCTATGACAACATAGTGCATACAATGTCAAATTATATTGATGCATTGTTTATTTTGTGAATAAGAGTTATTTTTTACTGATTGGTGATTCATTCCACCTCTGCTATGTTAGTGCCATTTAATTATTATTTATTTTATATTAACAAATGGCTAAAATAAAATGGTTTTATACACTTTTATTTTATCTTTAAATAACCTTTTTTAAAAATATATATATATTATAAATAATCTTTATTTTTATGCTCTACAGTCCATGATCGACTTCAGCATCTCGGATAACTTGACTCAACTTTTCTCTATCCAGAGCCCTTCTTCTCCACCTAGTCACTTCAATCTTGAGATCCTTTTCCATGTTCTTTTGTCAGGTTTTCAGGACGTCCTCTCTCTCTTTTTAAGATAAATGTTTCTCCAGTGACCTTCTTTACCATTCTTTCATTGGGCAACCTTTCAACATATTCGAGCTATCTAATTATTCTGTGCTTGATAAATTGCACAATATCTATTATGATTAATTCAGTGTTCCATAATTTGAATTTTCTGTGTTTCTTAATAACTGCTATACTTTACATGGAACAAAAGGATCTTTTCCAGAATGAAAGAAAGGAGACAGTCCATCCCACAGTGAAGATTTTTTTTTTCATTGATAGCTATATTGCAATTAAATTTTTTTTTATAATATGAAAATGTTGTTTTTAAAAAAAATATTACAGTAGTACACATTCATTAAGATAATATACAAGTCGTTTCCAAAACCTATTCAAAGTCAGTTTAAATAATATTATTTGGGTGATTTTTTGAAATGAATGGCAGATATAAAACATGGATCAAGTCACCATGACTTGTTATCAATTTCACACTTAAATAATCATTGCTCCTCTTGAATTCGCTGTATTATTTTATTATTGCTCTAGACCCATAGAGATGTATTTCAACAGGAAATTATTGAAGAACACTGATAGTAAATGAAAATAAAACAAATATTTATTTATATAGATTATATTAAATAATATATATCACATTAATATGTTTCTCTTGTTATAAAAAACTATGTCTATTATTTCCAAAAAGCTTGTAATGAGCATTCTCTCTTCTCATCCTAAATATAATTTTTCTCACAGTGATGATAGAAAGAATGAACAGGAGATCGATATCCACCAGTCTGCAATTCACAAATAAGATAATTCATTAAACAAAAGGTCAAATGAAGTACAAAATAAGCTATGTTAACTGTGAACATAATTTAGAACGGGAAAGTAAAACTTCTAGCTTTCAGAGAATGAACGTTAGTGAGCAATTCTTATGATGCAAAACACTAAGCCTGATTATTATGTGATTCAAAGCTGACCAAATAGTGAATAACTGTAAGATTACAAAACGAAATCATGGCAGCCTAGAGATTGGTTGACAGAAGTGAAATTACTGGACATGAAATAATATATTAAAATTTTATTAATAATGATATCTATTTTACAACATGGTTACCCCTTATGTGCTACAGTCTTTTTAAGAGCATTTTTATTCAATAAATAGAAATTTTATTTAGTGTAAATATTTTAGATTATTAAAAGTTTTCGTCTTCAAATCTTTAAACATAATGTAGCTATTACCAACATTTTTATCACTTTTCTAATTGTAAAAATTAAGCATTTACCGCAAATTAAGTTACAGTGCCATAACATTATCTTCTGTCAGTACAGTGAGGTGAATAGTTCCCACTTGTTCGGGTTCCGAATCCTTAGATATCTTATGAAGAAGGACAGCATCCAGTGGTGTTGGGATGTGGGTAACCCCTGCCGGTAGTTCACACTCTCCAATCAATGCATCCGGGAACAATGTATTATGAGTCCATACCTTAGAACAAAGGCTAAGAATGTAAAGAAAGTAATATTTTATCACTAATTCTTTCTATTATCCAATCCAATATGTATATATATATATATAAAATATAAATATAATGAATTAACATAATTATAATAGAAAGATAATAAACATTAATAATGATGTTTAAATAATAATGATAAAAAAAAAAATTGTAGATTTATACCTTCAAAACTACTGGTTTATGAGGCTTTTTTCTATAAAAAATATATGACATGTTCCACACAGGATTCCAATCATCTTTAGCTGTGTCAGTTTTTGTTTTAGAGCCCTCAGATTGTATTGAACAGTAAGGGTTAATCTCTGTAAATTCACATTTCAGAATTATTAATAAGCAATAAAACAATTTTAAAATAAGCAAAGTCCGTTTATTCTGATCTTTTGATCTCTCTTCTTTTTTAAGTGGTATAAAATTAGCTATCAAAGAAATTAATAGAATAAGAGGGAAATGTAAGCTACTTATAGAATATATATGAGGAGAAAATGGTCAGTGGTACGATCAATGAAATAATGAACACAAATAAATGTAACTGATAACTTAAGTTTCAGCAGGACTAAATATAATAAATGACATAATAAAATGAAAAATAATAATAAAAACATTACAAAAAAAAAAATCAGGAAGGTAACAAATAATAATATAAGAAAGTGTTATATAATATTGGAAAATGGAGAAAAAAATGAAATTAATACAAGAGTAAACAAAATATAAAAAATTAAACAACTTTCAAGATATAATGAGAAACATGTATATATTTAAGTAAAAATAAAGAATATAGAATATATATTTGATCAAACTAAATATGTAATTCATTTGCAAGTTACGATAGATAAATAGAAGTGAACAAATAAATTTATTCTTCTACTTCTTCCTCGGCATCCTTGGAAAGTTTTTGCCAGTTTTCTAGTCCTGTATTATCACTCTCTAGTCTCCGTTGTTGAAGTGTGATGTCCTTTAGGAGAATCCTGTCATTTTTCTCACTCCATTCTGGCCTTTTAAGGGTTTTATGATAATTGGGTTTTAAAAGCCCCTGAGTCAGGTGTTGGGGTAAAAATAATGTTATGATAAAAATAAAATTTTAAATAAGGAAAAAATTATAAATTATAAACCAACTTGAGAAAGACTTTGTAGTAATTTCAGCACTATCTACGATAATAACTGTTACCCATTGGAACTCAGGGAAAACACAGGAACATAGGTTAAAGCTTTTAGGTGATTCCAGTTTTAACTCTCTGAAACAATAAATAGTGTAAATTAATATGTTACTAACCAAAGATTTAACAATTTAATTAAAAAAGTTTGATGATTTCAATTATCTTATACCAAGTATTGTTTTAAAATAAAAATATTGTTTTATAAGGTAGCATATTCAATGGAATCCATCAGTTGTGGGAGATATATTTTGAGAAAATAAAATAAAATTATTTGAGACATTGATAAGACATAAAATTATCTAAATTGTAGGTTTGTGAATATTTCTAACATTTAGTGCTATAGAAAAAGAAACACTGACAATTGATACTACAATAGGTTTCAAAACAAATGAACAAGACCAGGACATCAAGAACCATTATTTAAGACTCTTGCATCATCATTTGCATTAATCCTAAAATATGCTAATATCATGGACAAATGTTTTTTCTTTATTATTTCTTGTCTCCTATTTTTTTTCTTACTCTCTCCCTTACTCTTTTCCTATAAATATTGTTTATTTAATATAGATTAATCTGTATCCTGTGTGAATTAACAACTTAACACAATAGAGCAGCTACTCGGAATTTTATAAACAATTTATTTTCATAATGTTAATTAACTTATTTTTAATAGTTTCTTCTGATAGAAGACAGCCAAAACAGAATGTATAAAATAATTAGTTCTTACAGCAACTTTTTTGCTAAAAATCAACTGACCGGAAGTGCCAATTATAGAATCGAATTTCCACATTTTCATTTTTCTCCAACGATCTAATGATTTTGATTAAAATCGGTGAATCAATAAGCAATCAAGTGCTCTTTAATACCACCCTCACTGAAATATTCTAACATGACTTAAATAATGAATTTTCAAAAATTCTCTCTCTAAAGTACCTTTAATTTTGTTTATTTGAAAAAAAAAATTACCAGTTCTCATAGTTAGTGATAAACGATGTATAAATATAAAATATTACAGAAATTTATGAATATATAAAAAAAAGAAAAATGTATACACCCAATTCAATTTTTCACGTTTGCATAACGGCTTCATAATCTTTTGTTAAAATGATGTATTCTTTAAAATGTAACATTTATATTTGTTATAAACATATTGAGAAACCCTAAAATATGAGTTAATTTTATTTAATATATATATTTTTATAGCAACGAAAAAATAAAACTATTTGTTTTTAATTTTAATCTTACGAGGTCTTTAGACGTTTTTTCTACCAGGTTAGTAAGTGAAAGTGAGAGCACTGCACCAGATTTGTTTGACATGTTATACAAATTAACATTACATTTATATTACTAAATAAAATAGTTGATTTATTATTGCAAAAAAATGGCTTACTTCTGCAGTAAAGTCTAGTGGGGTATCATGTTTTCCATAAATTAAGAATATGATGAATTGAAACTTAAAATTAATAGCTTTATTATGATTTGAATCATTGAATTTAAATTTTTTGAGGTTTCTTTCATTTATAGCAAAAAAATAAAATAAAAGGAAATATCTAAAATAAGGATAAAAGGAAATATATAAGGAAATTAAGTCAGCATCCATTCTGGATCTCATAGTGGGATATGAAAGTAATAACCTTGACCAGGCAAATAGAGTAGATAGAGAGAAAAAGGAAATTCATAATAAATACCAGGTCATTCAAAAAGTCCTGTCGTTTTTTTG
>NW_027115892.1:480043-486726 GCF_000696795.3 Halyomorpha halys
CGACAGGACTTTTTGAATGCCCTGGTATATTCCTTTCCTTAAGGAAAAGTTCCAAGAGAGCTTTGAGGAAAGTGACTTCTACGTAAGAGGCCTCTGGCTCGGAGCTCGTGGAACTATATACCAAGCACAACAAGGAACTTCATGGGGGAACTCTGTGGTGATATCAAGGAAGTGGCAAAAATGGCAGAAGGGATAATTATGGACTCCCTGGGAATTGTCCATCACATGCATGGTAACTAAGAAGGATGGCAATGTCTTGGTGGAGAGCATGCATATATAGCATATTTTGTTTATACATTATTTTATATATTTATATACTTATACAATTTTATATTTTTCATTTTTAGCTCAATATACTTATTTATGTTATTTTAATTTTTGTATGCATGTGTTAGAGTGTTTCTTTTTTAATATTAATTGATTTTAAATGGGGTCAACCATGTTGGGTTTTATGTATGTATATAGTTTTTACTATAATTGAAATATTTGTATAATTTTTATATTTTTGAATTAAATTTAATTTTATGTGTGATAGAAAAAAAGAGAGAACATTTTTATAATTGAAATAATAAAAAAATTTAAAGAACGATAAAGGAATAAAACTATTGAACTGTGCCCAATAGGCCTCATTGGTCGCAGTGCTTCTGTGCTAAATTAAAAAAAAAAAAGAATAAAAAAATTAAAAGATGTGTAAGGAAAGAAATAATAAATAATAAAAAGGAAAAAATAAATCATATATAACTTTAGTTAATAATGCAGACATTTTTATAATGCGACAATATAAAAATAATTATGCTGAGACTATTTATATTAATAGGAATAAAAAAAAATTGTGCTTCATTAGTCATAAATATGCTGTGTATAAGGCAATCCAATTAAGTTGGGCAGTAAAACATTTTTAATAAAGTGTTTTTTTCTCTTTTGTTTAAAAGAGTTTCTGGCAAAAGATGTTAAAAGCTTAAATTTCCCTACAAAAAAGATCAAGTGGCATTTCAATCTAAAACTAATGATAAGAATGAAAAAAACGATACTAAGGCCAACTACTGGAGTTTTTACAAGAGGCTGTTTTTTCCCTTGGAGTACCTCTGTAGGGCCGTTATTGTTAGTTTTAGCTTAAAATGTAATTGAATTTTTTTTTTGTAGTTACGTTAACCTGAACAACTTTTGTTTAAAACGTTTTTTGGATTAAAAGTAGAGTTCTTAAAAAAAAGGAAAAAGTTATTTTGATTTCTAGTATCTGATTTGTAATCCATTTAAAAAAATCACATCTTTATTGCTAAAAGGAGCTAATTTAAAATTTAGATGCTAGTTAATAGACTAATTGTATACAATAAATTTTAAACATTTAATGAACTGTTATTGTATTAATTATTTTTTTCACAAAAAAAGTAAAACTTGAAATAATATAATAAGTGAAATTTTGAAGAGCTTAAGATTTTGAAGTCATGCTTGAATTTGTGAGCTTCAAGGAATAAGAGCTGTATCATGAAATTCTAAGTATGCAGTGAATAGTGAATACCACTAATTACTTCTCTAGACAGATTTGTAATATGATAGTATATATTGTTCTGTGTGCTTCCATCTAATTACAACTATTATAATTCTTACTTAACAAAAATAAATATATACAAGAACTTATTAGAGTTGTAACTGTACCTCAAAAGTAAGGTATTGTTTGAATTTTTTTAAATTATAAATTTATTATTATAATTTCCATATGAATAGTACTTTCTAATGTCAAATTAATGTCAGACATAAGGCAAATACCAAGTTATAGATATAATTTAAAAGTTTCAACTTAATATAACAAATGCCCTTTAGGTTCTTAAATTTTTTTATAAAACACTGTAAAACTTTCAAATTCCATTTAAAATTCTTGATCTTTGATGGATAGGTAAGTAGAAAAGATTAGTTTAACAAATACATTGAAATGACTAACCGAATCTGGACTTGATCTTTTTTTGAAAAAGCTCTCAAAATAAACGACAAAGTATCTCCTGAACGATAGGTTGTCGGTATGATGACATACCTTCCGGGGTAGATCCAACCCCGGAAAGTAACTTCTCTCTTTCTTCTATGGTCTTCTGCAACAACGATGGGTGTATGAGGCCAAATCTTGTGCAATCTAGTTTTTCTGTTTTCTTCTACCTGAAAGCATAAGAGATTTTCATTAAAAAAAAAAATCTTATGTTGTTAAATCTACCAATATAACATTTCAGTTTTCATATATTTACCTATTTTTCAGTGGAATTAATTAATATTTCAAAAAGAATTTTTTAATATATAATTATAATATTACTTCCTCAAGTAAAGAGTCTTCTATTAGGTAATCAATCATTTTTTTTTTTAATATACACATTTTTTGTTACTCAGACTACTCAATCAATTCCAATTTTTAATTTAAAAATAACGAACAATAATTTATTAATTTGAAGGTTTATAATAAAAAAAAAAAACACTGTAAACTATTACACTATAATTTATTATCTCGAAATAGATGTATGTCTAAAAATAATTGAAAAAACAAAACATGTATTTCTGTTGAAAACTGGAATTTGAAATTTTGCACGATTGCAATACTGCTAATATATTTCATACATATGTATGTCAAAGTGATTATATAAATTAATTTTCATTTTGAATTCTTACTGAAAAAAAAAAATGGTGGATGGTAATATTGAGTTCCGAGAATCTCCCTGGAGAAGACTTTGGTACCATATTTATATAAAATTGGCTCAATAGTCTTGGAGATAAACGAAGAATGGCATATTTCTTTTTTAATTTTTTAAGTATTCCAAAAAAAAAAACTTTAAATTTTAACTCTGTATTTATAAATGGATGAATAAAACCTTTAGTTGGCTACCATTTTGAAACAAAATGTTGGATGCTATTGTAGAGAAATAAAGATCATCCTGGGGTTACATGTAGCTTAAGTTTCAAATCTAAAAAAAGCAGCAAAGAAGTCAGGGAGAAAAGCTGTGGACAATGTCTTTTTTGGCTTCAAAAAATATTTTTTCCTATTTTTTTTTCCTATATATTTTTCCTCTATCATCAAAAATGACTGAGGTACAGACAAATAAAAACTTCTGATTATATGCCATTTTGTTACAAAGTGTATGGTAAAGTGGAATTCTTAGGATGATCCATTTTCATAAACGGGTGAAAAAATCTTTAATCATTTTGAAACAAAATGGTGGATGGTAATAAAGAGTAATGAAGATCATCCTGGGGTAACCTGAAAGTCCTGTTGGGTTTTGAACCTAAAAAAATAAGAGCCAAGAAGTCTAGGAGAAAAGCTGAAGAAGCTGGACAAGTTATTAGGATGATCCTGGATTGAGCTGTGAGTTTGTACCATATTAAAAACAAAAAAAATAAAATAAAATAAAAAATATCAGCCCAGTAATCTCGGAGAAAAGCAGATTGGATGGATATTTTAAATTTTATTTTTGGATTTTACTTATTTTCAGACATAAAATCTCCAATTTACAGGTGGTAAAGTGATTTTTTTCTTGGTCAATTATTAAGATTCATTATTGAAAATAGTAATCCTAAAGCGTATATTTGTAATAAACTAGTATTTGTTAGAAATCTGAAATTTTCTTCCAAACAACAATGGATCTCACTGGATAGCTACATTACTACTTGAGTACCAGTAACAAAAAAACTGGATAAGAAGTATCATTTATATTAATATATCTTCCACATTGGAGGCCTGCTCCATCGATAAAGTAGATATCTTAGTTTAATAGTTTAGGAACATTTATTTATTTATATATATCTATGACTCTCAAAACATATCTACAACATGAATTTATTTAATGCATTTAATACCTTATGCAATATTTATGTCTATAATGATGACATATCTTTTAAGCATTGCGATATAAAACTGATACAATTAATCTATTATCAAGTGAAAAATTAACTATAACTCAAAGAAACTAGATATTCTATTATTCTAACCCTAATAACATGAAAACCAATGAGAAGATTGATATGACCATCAGGGGTGTCACCTCCGTCTGCATCTCGAAACTGAAGGAGCTGCAGCAATAATTCCAATTCCTTCGATATAGCCATTAAATACTGGAACAATAAACATGTGTTTAACAATTATGATATAATAAAAATGTCTGTTATATGTCACCTTGTACATATGTCTTTCGCTATCTGGGACACTACACAGTCACTTGTTTCACTTATCACCTTAATCTACCCCTGATAACAGTTAACCATCTACTAAGATCAAATTTTAAACCTCTTCCAGCAATTTTTATCTTTAGAAATTGATCATTACCTCCCAATTCTTTCAATCAACTTCAATGATGAGAAGTCATCATAGTTTAAAAAACTTTAGATTTCTTTAAAACTATAATTCGATAAATTAATTAAAAAACTTCTTTGGAAATAACTATTTTCAACCTCTTTACTAGTATAGTAGGTTAAAAAATTAATGGATTCTTCCTCATCAAGTTTCTTAAGAGCTATAAGAAGCCTAATAATGGAAACTAAATTTTGGTAGAAAATAGATTACCTGTGGATTTCTGAGAAAACTATCTTGCCTTGTATCACCGCCACCAGACCTGTCAAACATTCCATTAGCAGAACCAGTTTCCCATCGACCACGCACCGAAGACCCTTTCCATTTTTGACCAGGTAAAGCAAATGGATTCTCGGAGACTAATCTTATTATTGTGCATTCACTGAATCCCCAAACAACATCATCCAGAGGCATCCTAAAATGAACTTTATCACTTATGAACTTATTGTGCATTATATGTCCTAAATGTTTAAATTTCATTTCTTCTTATTAATAATATTGTATCATTGAATCAATTGCAACAATTATCAGAGTAAACAGAAATCAAATGGATTTTTAATTATATATTTTATAAATCATAGATTTACACAATCACAATATATAATTTAGTATCATCATTTATATTACAAATATGAAAGCATACCAAAATTCAGAAGAATCTCTAAATGATAGTCCCAACCGTTGCCTTTCATTATCATTCACTTTGTTCCATTCCTTATTGCGAGAACGCAATCTAGACAACGTTTCAGTAGAAAAGGCATAAGAACCAGCCTCGCTTACTGCACTAAAAATTAGATAATATATTATTAAAAACAATAATCACACATATTCGTTTTCCTAAAAATTCATTTATATATACATCATAAAAATTTTCATAAGCAATTTTGCAGAAAAGAATAGAAATTAAAAAAAGAAATGTTACTTTCATGAGGACAACCTGTCAGGTGAACCAGGAGGTTTTTTCTCTTCACCCCTTGGATCTCTTAATCTGATCATTGCAAACTTCTCTCTTCCACTGAAAAAAAAAAAATCTGTGTAGAATTGTAAAAAAAAAATCCACAAGTATTTAAATTATTTTCAATATGATTTATAAGATGAATAATCTTTCTATTCCAATAGCAATATTGCCTATTTTCAAGTAGTTTATTATTTTATGACAGAAACTATTATGTTAACTAACTAAATCTATGAACAGTAATACACTAATCTTCTGAGCATCTAGAACAAGAAATTAAGAAGATCACTTATGCTGCTATAAGAAGGTAATATATAAATATTAGAAAATTAAGAATTTATACAAAAATATAACAAAATTGAGAATATAAGAAAATAAAGAAAAAATATATTAAAAATCAAACAGCGCGGAATGTAAATAATATAAAAATTGTTATTAACATGATGACAAATGTTTGTAAGTAAATAATACACATCACATGATGTAATGAGAAGCATGAAAATATGTATTTAAAATTACCTAAATAAAAAAAGAACTTTATCTATACATTTTCATGCCTTTATATATTTATATATTACCTTCTTATAGCAGCATAAGTGATCTTCTTAATTTCTTGTTCTAGATGCTCAGAAGATTAGTGTATTACTGTTCATAGATTTAGTTAGTTAACATAATAGTTTCTGTCATAAAATAATAAACTACTTGAAAATAGGCAATATTGCTATTGGAATAAAAAGATTATTCATCTTATAAATCATATGAAAATAATGTTTGCTATATTTTTGCATCAATTCTTACATTTCAAATATTATATATTACTTTCTTATTGTATTATTTGCTATCTTCTTAATTTTTGTTCTAATGTTTTTTATTTATTTATTTTTTTATTATATTTTCATTGATCATCTTGTTTTAATTTTAGCCTTCATTAAGGCCTAAAGTTTAGGCTGAAATGTCGACATGAATAAATAAAATTAGTTTCACTAATTTGTGTTCATTATTACTCTACCGTTCACACTGCCAACCATCTTCTCCCCTTAGTATACATATATTTTTAAAAATAAAATTCAATTACACTCATTGAGTTTTATTAATTGTATCCTTAAACATTGATTATGTTTTCAATACAACCAATTTTTTTTTTCATATTATAATTGAGCTATATATATATATATACTTTTATTGAAAATTATTCTAAAACTTGTTGGCCACAAGCATGTAATATATCATAGAATTATGCAGTTTGAATGGTCAGAGGTGTAGGATTAATACTCCTCTAAAAATTTAAAATGATAACCTTTAATATAAAATTTAGTTTAGAAAATTAAAATTAGCTTCATAAGTATATATCAAAGTATCTCAACAATTACTGTAACTAAATATACATTAATTAGTTTTTAAAAATAT
>NW_027115892.1:486776-509106 GCF_000696795.3 Halyomorpha halys
ATATTATTTTTAATATTATTTATTATTATTTTATTCTATTTTATTATTTTTATTTAATTTGTTACTATTCATAAAATATTTTACTCATCATTACATAATTTTTATACACTGGCTCAAAGGATAATTACAATCCTATTATTGAGTTAATTAATACTAATATGATTGTAATTATCTAATAGGATTATAATATACTAATTAATAAGTTTTGAAGGAAGTATAATTAAAAAAAAAAAAATAGAATGCTATACAACACACTCAAAAATTCAATTAAGAAATAAAACAAAAATAAGGTTGAAATATAATATGGAACCTATTCTGTAACTCAGAAATTTCAATAATATAATATTTAATATGTAAAACTAAAAGGGAATGGGGAGGGGGGAAAAGCATGAAATTCTTTCATTGTTTCCACTTCACAGTTTCAATGTTAGTGTTAAATCAAGCGAACAAGACCCAGAAGAACCATCCCCTCCAGTATTATGATAACCAGCCACAACTGAAACTCAGTGGTCCCTCTCCATATATCACAGCCCACAGAATATAATCAACAGTAAAACTGATCTCTGTCAATGCCCATTACAAAATATGATCAAAAACCATGAATACAGTATAAATAACTTATCTGCAATCTTAAAATTTATTGAATCAGTGATAAAAATAAAATGTGACCAATAACATAAATGATGAATGAACAAATACCAGATTGGAAAAACATGGATATATCGCAAGAAGGTTCTGAAAATGGAAAGAGGAAAGGAAAGACTGTTTCATTTACGCTATCAGAAAAAGTTAACAGGTAAGATGTATTTTTTATAATTTATATCTTTAAATATATAACAATTTAAAAAAAAAAAATTATGTAATGAATTTAAAGCAATCATATAAATGTATCTATAATCAAAACTGAATTTATTTAGAAAGATTATTAGATTTATAACATAAATACCTGCATTAAGTTAAAGACAATCAGTTTTTGATAATTAAAAACAGTTTGAAAACAAACCCAAAATATATTCATTGGCAAAGCAAAATTAAAGTTATATTCAGAACAAAAATCAATCAAACAACTTAAGTCATATAATATTAATAATAATAATAACATAATAAACAAATAGAAACATAAAAAAATTTAAACTTTAGAATAAGTTAGTAAAATGCATGTAATGAAGTGCCAACATATTTAAATAAAAGCTTATTTTTTAAACAGTTTTGATTACTTTTAACCAACATAAATTTCAAAGACAAAGGATTGATGCTAGAGCTAAGTAATAAATTAAAGTTAAATTCTGACATGAATAAAACTGAAACAAGAGGCAGGAAGGAAGTCCTGGAACTAATAAGAGCCGAAGGAATCTATTCATGCTATCTCTGCAACAACACAATACCCGGTAATTATACAACCTCATTTCCTAAATAATTTTCACTCATTTCTCATTTTATATTAAAACAAATAAAAATATTTTTTTAATACTAAATAAATGCATTTTTAAAAATATATTAATTTTTTTTTTTGTAAAATTTGCTAGAAGAAACCAAGTTAGTAGTTACTTCAAAAGGGGAAAACAAAAGAGGCCCTTATACAAATTTTTATTTAAAATGATTGCAAAAATTCATTTCTTATTCATTAATAATAAAGAAAATAGTGCAAAAAAAAAAAAATAAAGGAACAAGTATAAATAAAAAATTTGTTTGATATTTTAAAATATAGTTTTAATAAGTTGATTTGTATAGAAAAACCGATTTCTCCTTATGCACATTGCTAAGGTACCGTATTCCTCATGATGAATCAGTTGGATAAAGTGTTATGCACAACATTGAAAAACTATTTCATGTTGTAATACTGGTTATTAATTTATAAAGAGAGAGAGAAAAAATATACTCACACAAATCCATATATTTTGATTAAAAGTATAATGAAACTATGATTTTAGTTTATATACAATTAATACAATTTAAATATTCAGCATTAACATATATTAAATAGAACACTTAATTTTTTTTAAATATTTTTATTGTGTTAAGTATTGCATTATAAATAGATATTATCTGAGGGGATTAATTATTTTACATTTAGATAAAATCAGAATTGAGAATAATAAAAATTTTGATTTATTAAAAAAAAATTTTTTTTAGAAACATTAAAAAAAAGGCCAAGCAATGTATTATTTTATATAAGCAGTAAATAACGCATATTGTTAATAATAAAGAACAAAAAAAAATTATGGATACTTAAATTTATTTGTATTCAAATAATGTTCTAGACTCAGCTTAATTTTTACTCATTTTATTGTTTCTTTTACAGATATATTTGTGAAAAATTAAAAATGAAATTTATTTTAGAAAAATAACTTTTAATTTCCATCAGTGTCTAGAAGTAAAATTTATTCTGATTCCTGATAAAATAATAATAGTTAAGCGATAGTAAATTATAGATCATTTACAATTCATTATACGGTAAGCAGTGATCATGATCACATAAATTAAAGTTTTAAAAAAATCAATAATGAATAAATGAAAAAAAAAAATTTAATAGAAACAACTGAAAATAAACTTTTTAAAACTGTTCTATGATTATTTATGTTGACAATGACAAATAATTTTCAAGGCAGGCTGAACTACATTTCCCCAACTCCTCGGGTATTATTTTTAAATTTTATATTTACATTTATACTGACTACATTAGATTTTTAAATCTTTTATACTTTCATTTTACACCTGATATGTTTAAATATTTAAAAAATATTGTTTTTTATTATTTCATATTCCAACTAAGAGAAATAAAATAAATATACTTACTTGAAAAGATTTTTGAGATTTGTTTCCGCAAGATAAGTTTTTCTAATATCAGTAAGGTGGTAAGTATGACCTCTGACAAGCCCTAGTTCAGTACGAGTACCTAGTTCATTTCCGTTATCGGCCTAGAACAAATAATGTTTTTGAAAAGTTCTGATTTTTGTAATATGTTAGTACCAGTAAAATAAATTATACACAAGCTAAGACCAAGACTAAAATAAAAAAATTGTTAAATTATCTTTTATTACCAATAGTATTTTATTTAATGTGTTTGAAATGTTCCTTAGTTAAATTAAATAATAAAGATATAATAACAAAGAGATTATTTATTGTAAATTAAGTTAGATTATAAAAGTAAAAAACTAATAATTTGAATTAACCTTATCAGATTCCATATAAAAGCAAATATAGATAAGAAGGTAAAACCAGTTAGCTTCATAAAGGACTCACCTGCCTAGTATTAAATTTACCAAAATTTTATGTTTTAAATAAATCAAATTCGAAATTTAGGATGTAAATAATTTTTGTCTTTCAACAAACATCCAAATGATACATTAGGATCAATCTTGTTAGACCAGAAATAATCATAATAAAGGTAAATGATTGTCTTTTTATTTCATTTTGTTAATTGCTTTTAATTATTACTATAATTACTTCATTATGAAAATGTAATGAATAAAATATAAATACTGTCGGTGTGTTTGATTTCTAATTATAGACTATTCTTGTATCACTATAAACAAATAATATCAGTTTAATATTTTGATCAGGGGTAGAAATGAACTGTTAACTTCAATTTCAAGAAAATGAAAGGTAAATATTTTTCAGATTAGTTTTTTCAGAGAACTTTTGTTTTTTAAACTTTAAACAATTTTTTATCATAACCCTTATTTTCAAAATGTGGAGGGATATCTATTTGACTGTAGTGTTTATGACAATGTAACATGGTAAAGCTTACAGTAAATAAGCTAAAACTTCTTAATATATTTCAAAAGTTGCTTTCTTAATCTGTTTTGAAGAAGCATGAACAACCTTCTACGTATGATTCACAATCGCTTCAGAATAAATCTTATGCCTGAGTCATTGCATATCAACGATTAACTCCTACAAAAAAAACTGTGAATCATCTCCAATCAAAGTTTATCTAATGAATGGAATAATATACATATAAATAGAATCAAAACAAAAAAAAAATAAATAAAAATTGTTATTGAAGTTTTTAAAGGAATATTTAATAAGAATAACTACAATAGAAATAAAAGTTAACAAAAACAAAACTATTAATGAAACTATTTGGATCACGTTATAAATATTTTAGTATCTACCAGAGTAGAATTTGTTCCCCTTAGTTCCATAATACAGAGGTAGTCCATGAAAAATAAAATTTAATTCTATTATCTTTTTTGCCACTAATATTACCATTTCACTTAGTGCTGCCATAAAACTTAGGTGTTTATAAAACATACCTAAATTATTATAAACTTAATTAGATCAAAATAAAAAAAATAATTCTTTTATTTACCATCATGAATTTATCTGCTGAAACTAATTAGGTTTAAAAAGAATGGTTTGATGACAATTCTTCATAAAAAAAAATCAATGTATTAGCAAGTTGAAACTGATCTGGTTAGATGAAAACAAATATCTGTATTGACGGAGAAATCAATAAAATAAAAGTCGAGGGTACAACTGACAATTTTATGAAGAAGACTTTTTTTTATCAACTTGTACCTGAAGCAAATTTATGCTTCAATATTGGTAAAATTGTCAATAAGTAACTAACAATTTCACAAATTTTCAATACTGAAGCTTAAATTTTGTTCATACGCCGGTAGATAGTAAAAAAACCTCTTACTACCAAAATTTTTACTTGTGCCCCTTCACTTCTCATCCACTCATAGGAATGAACACAATAACAATGTGTTAGTAAATTAAGAATTAGTAAATGTAGCAGCACAACTATAATTTAAGCATGGAGCAAAGCTTGTAACGCAATACAAATTTTCTGCCAGAAATTTATTTCTTAATAGACTCCAAGTTTTTATAAAAATAGAATAAAAAAAATAATTGTTTACTGATAAAATTGTGAAAAAGTCGAGAAAGATTGGTAAATAAACACAATCCGATTACATCGATTTATGTTTTATTCTTGTTATATCAAAGAAATGAAATATCATAGAACAGACGTAGAGCTACTGAATGTAAACCATGGGTGGTGCTCATGAAAAGTTTATTAGAGGTGGATCCATTTATTTTGTTCTTTGTTTATGTAGAACAAGTATAGGTGGTTAGTTATTTCCTTCTTCTCTGGTTTGAAAGTCATCCAAATTAAAAACCACACAAATATATGGTTTCCCCCAGAACTTCATGACACCGTAAGAATATGTCCTACAAAAAATTTGATGCACCCCTCTCTTCTCCTTGTCATATCAGAAATGGACAGATACAATATGAGAGAAAAGATCAGCTGAAAATCTAAATCAATCTTTATATATATGAGGGAATAGTAGGATCTTAGTCCACAATAAACTTTTGAATAGCTGGACCGATTTACCTGTTTTGTTTTTTTTCAAAATGTTCCCTTTGGCCATGGGTAGGTTTAAAAATACTGAAATCCCTGTTAGCTCTGGTAGAAAAAAGGTTATTAGCAAAATTAAATGTTTTTTGTGCATAGCTCAGAAAGTAAACTTCTTTTTCTCTGTTATTTTATACCAATCAATTTGTCTCTTACCAAAGAATAAGAAAAAATATAACAGATTCCATTAAACGATATTATATTCACAACAAATTATAAAAACATAATGCAGCTAAGGGTAAAATAGGCCAACAATTTTTTTTTTATTTTCGATTATACAGCAAAGTCATTTTTTATTTTCAATATGTTCTCTGAATGTTACTATAGTAACCACTATCTTTTCTTATCACTTCATCTATATAAATTATAGCATTATCTGAATGTTGCAAGTCAAACCATTTATTTATGTAAATTAGTATATATGGAATTGGTATTATTGAAAATATTGCATATTCAAGAGTCTTGCAATGAAATGAAACAGAAATTATGATTGAACCCACATATGCAATGGGAAACCAACCAATATTTTTGTGAATATCTGTTTTATCCATAATTTTTACAATAATTTTAATTTCATATGTATCCAGGACATGGGTTTCCACTATTTCACTATTAGATATAGTTAGAGCCTTGAGGTTTGAGGTAAAAAGAAAAAAATTATCGATATAGCTTTTAAATCATAATACAAATTACCATTTCATTTCTTTTTGCGTATATTGGTTTAATTTTAACTAAATACAATAATTTATATCAATCTATCAATTGTGTTCATTAAATCTATTACATTCTCAAATATAGCAATAGCGAAGCATTGCCGGGTCAGCTAGTAATATATAAAATAGTTTTAAACTTTACTGAAAGTAAAGATACATTTAAAAATATATTAAAATGAACCTTTATAGCATTAAATGTTAAATATTAAAAAAATATCAACATAAAATGCCACCAATATTAAAATCAAATCTTAGCATAAATTCAAGGACAGAAAGCTTTTTAAATCATGATAGGTAATGATCAGCTACACTAATCAATATTTAGTCAATAAATATTAGTGACTTTTTAATCCTTTAAAATCACTTTTTATTTGAATTTATTTTGTGATTATTAAAATCTGTCTCATTTAAGGAAAATAACTAATGGATAATAGGATATCCTAAAATTAATAATATGATTGTATTTTGCAGGATGAGGCCAACATTTTCAGTCCTCGATACAAAACCATCTCATATTCTGGATTTCCCTTTAACTGTTCAGCAACAGCTATGGCTTCTCTTTTTACTACCAACAATATGGCTTATACTACTGTTCATAGCTGATATCGCTACTGACATAGCAGTTGGAGTAGAACTTATAAATGAAGGGCACTACTTCGCTGGAATTTTAACTTTGTTATTTATTGTGCTTCCATCACTACTCAGCTATTTCTTTAGGCTATCAGAACCACCTGATACAAAAGAAGTCAAAGTTGCGTTCACCTGGCTATCAGTAGAAACAGCTGCATTTTTACTGTTCCCGATTCGTCCACTTCATTGGTGAGTAAAATATAATTTTACATATAATATTATATATATAAAATAAATCAAATTGTATCCTTGTATAGTCTCAACACTTTTTATTACATCAATAGTCCAACGTTTCGGCCATCTCGGCCATCCTCAAGGACAATCTTCAAATACAAATTTTCACTTCACATCAAATTTTAAAAATCGTTTTGCAGGCTATTCTGCCCAGGTCATTAATTTTAAGTCAAAACACTCTATTTATATAAAAATTCATTAGTTTTTAAAACTTTTAATTTTCAATTAATCCACACTATCAATACCATATAAACAAACTTGTTTATATATTGTTTAAAAACTAATGAATTTTTAAATAAATAGGGTATTTTGACTTAAAATTAATGATCTGGGCAGAATAGCCTGCAAAACGATTTTTAAAATTTGATGTGAGGTGAAAATTTATATTTGAAGATTGTCTTTGAGGATGGCCGAAACGTTGGACTATTGATGTAATAAAAAGTGTTGAGACTATACAAGGATACAATTTGATTTATTTAATAAATAATTACCAGTCTCAAGAAATTAAAAAAAAAAAAATATATATTTTAAAATTATATATATCATTACAGATAAGCATATTTAAATTTAAACTAGGAGAAGTAATAGCAAAAAAAAAGTTAATGTAAAATGTATTTATAAAAATAAAATAAATTGTAATATAGAGCTTAATAAAGTTTGCACCTAACTGAGCTAAAATAAAATATTCGGGTGATGTTTAAGAAAGTAAACTATAAAAAGTCCAACATAATCGTTGACATAACAGTATTATCTAATTCTCTAGAATATATAAGATGTGTAATTTTGGTTTAACAAACCAAAAAGACAAGTTAAAAAACAAACAGTTTAAATTATGGAACAAATTTTACATGATGTATTCAGAAAACAATAATCTAATTATGTAATAACATAATAGACAGCATCACAACTTTGCATAAATATTTTATGCATACTAATCAAACAGATTAATATTATAATTAGAATAAACTATACAAACTAAAATGCAATTTGGGAATTTGAATTAATAGCTAAAAAAATATAATTGAGTGATTTTTTATTACATACTTAAAAAAATAAATAAATAAATAGTCAACCAAAAATAAAATTGTTTAAACCATGTAATAATCATTTAAATTTTATCAATCATGGTAAATTAATAGCTTACTTTGGATTATAGAGGAACCTCATGGCAGCACTGCTATCATTTGTCAAATCATATTCTGGTTTTGACTTTCATACAATGACCTCAAATGCAATAAATTCTTCAAACAGGTTTCAAATTATTTTCTTAAAATTTAGTTTTTTTATATTTCACATTATTATGCTTTAATGGGAAACTGTATTTAATGTAACAACCATATAATCCATTTTTAACTGATACATCCCATAAAACTGGATTTTCAATTGATTGAATCAAGTTAATAATCACCAAAGTAATACTACAATTAGATGAAAAAAAATATATATGTATATGAAAGAAATCAGAAACAAATGATGAAATGAAAAGTATAGAATGTTTATGCTGAAATCAAGAAAATAAGATTCAGAAGCAATGCTATAAAAAATAATGAGCAATTTATGGAAGGCTCACAGAGAAAAAAAAGATTTAAGAAAATGTTATATGAGAGAGAGCTGAATTTATTATAAGTTTCAAAATTACATTCAGTAGTAAGCAATCATATAAAAAGGAAAAGTTCCATTTAGGATGTCAATTAGTTTTTTTTTTAATTTGTTAAATTTAGATTTTTAAACTATTTATCATTAACTACAGAACATTACTAAAAATTATTATACTTAAATAAACATACAATATTTATATAATTCATTTCTTAGAGTGAAATTGGAGGCAATTAATTAAAAAACAATTAACTAAATCAATTCTAACATTAAAGTACAATAAAAATTATTAAAAAAATCAAAAGTTTTTATAAAAAGTATTTTATCAAATATTCTTTAAGTTTTGCAGAGAGATTATTTTGGTCTATAGAAGCCATAAGATTGGAAGACCCAGAGAGAGAAGAAGCACTAAGGGAATTTGAAGATACACGTGTGTTCGTAATTGAAAATTACTTGTTTACACAAGCATTTTTACAATCAGGACCACAAGCCATTCTACAAATATCACTCTTAGTACTGGGCACCTCGAAGCACTCAAGCACAGGTGATTAACTATAATTACAATTAATGTACCTACTTATATTTAATTTTTTTCCTCAAAATTTTATTTTGACTTACTTTAAAATACATATATTAAAAAAAAAATTTAAATAAGATCCTTAACAAATAAGGATTAATTCATCAATCATAACGATAGCTTCCACTTTACCATTTGTTTTGCAAGCACTATCAGCCTTTACTGACACTATTTTCTTTTAATTGATCCACAGTATAATCCTCCTCCTATCTCAAGGTTTCAGTCCAGGGTCCCTCTTTCAATGCCTCTGAGATGATGAGAACATTAAGGCCTATCATTTCTGCTTCTGCTATCAATAGTTTTATTTTTTGTATACGGGTGAATTCCTCATAAGACACTTTCTTAGGCTTTCTCTTGTGAATGATCCATTTAACTTTTTAATTTAATCATCTCTTCTATAGCTTCCAGCAGCATGAGATTTCAAGAGGGGATATTTATATATTTCCATCGCACAAAACTGAACAAAATCTCTATCAGCTCTTCTAATGTTGATCATCATATCTTTATTGACACCCTCTGATTTTGTATTGACACCCACTGGATTTATTTTTGGTTACAGATCTAGTAAATGAAGAAAACAGTTCTGATTCTTGTTTTTTAGATAAAAATTCCCCAGAGGCATTGACCTCATTCACGTATCTTTGGTCTTGTTTATTTATGATGAAAATTAAGAAAATATATATATTACATTTTTGTAATAAAGTAATGGTTTATCTATATTAGGTTTGTCTGTTCCAAAACTTTAAACTATAAAATTTATCTCTAAAACATAAGTTCATCTAATAATAAAAAAATGTAGTAACAGAAATTAATGATCTTATTTTTCCAGGAACAAGGAAAATTATATTCATTAAACTTACTCTCTTATAAAATTTAAGAATTTTTATCTATGGGTGGTAGGGCTTGTCATCTAAACATGAGAATCCTCAATTAGTAACATATATAAAAGGGAACTCAAGTAAGTTGTTAAATCTAGGCAGCAATAAGATAGAGTTCATAGATTTTATAAAACCTTAGAAGACTACAGAATTAGGAAGAGCATGAAATTGGTTGATAGTATACTGCATTTATAAATATATAAATTGATGTAGAAACTGATGTTTTTTTTAAAAAAAAAAGGGATTTGATTGTTAACGATTCTGGATCTAATTGCTATTATTGACATAATCATTTAGGACTAACAGGAGTTTAATTTTGGTTGAGATGAGTTTAATATTTTTCAGATATTAACAAAAAACTAATGTGCTATGCTCCTGATTTATATATACATTCTGATAAAAATATAATATTTTTATGTCGATTGTTTGTTACCATTATTGGTTAATTAAATTTTCATAATAAAATATCTACATCAATTAATACTGTCACAGTTAGTTCAAGTTAATATATAATTAATCTAATTGTTTACAGAATCATATATTCATCTTTTAAATAATTAAATTCAAGAAAGCTTTTCAAAAATATATTTTAAAATATTTTTCATTTAATTCGGTTTGATTCACATTTTTCACAGGTATATATATATATATATATATATTTTTTTAGAGTGCTACTAATGGGTAGTTTCTCTACATGCCTGTAACAGTCCATATCAACTGAGATCAAATTTACAAAATGTATTATAATGTACAATTGTAAATAGCAATAAATAAATGAAGAAAATATATACATATATATTTTTTTTTTCGAAAGTTCTCAAAGTCTATCATCTAACAAAACAGTATTGATAAAAAAAAAGTTAATTCAGCATATAAATGGGTTCAAACTTATAGGATTGGATCTAAAGTGCTCCAGTCCAACAAATTCAGATTATTTTTTTGCAAAATTTTTGAAAATAGATTGAGCCAGTTTTTAAACCAATTGCCTTAAATACAACACTGAAAAATGTAAAAATAAGGGCACAAAATTTAATTATTGTAATAATAATTTTACTCCATTATTTACAGAGGCAGTTCAAGTGATATGTTTGATGACATCTTTGGCATCTCTTGCATGGATAGCTGCTTCTTATCAGCGATATGAAACTCAGGTCAGAGGAGGAAGACAGCAAGTATGGTCATCAAACGACAGATCTTTAACAACTCTACTGAATCTATCAGAACTTGACGTTAATTCTCAACAACAAAGGTCTACAGGAATAAAAATTATGGAAGAAGATAATCCTATAGGCAGTATTCTTTTATTTACATTTTGGTATTTTTTTCTTTTTGGTCGAATTCTTTGCCTGGTAATAGCATTTAGTTTCTTCCCATGGGCGGTTTTGGGCGTGTGCTTGGCACACTACCTCTTTAATCTAGCCTATATCTTACCTACTCCACGTTTAAGCACTTTAATTCCGGTTAAACTAATTTTGGCATTTGTTTACATTTTTTGTTTGGTCGAAGTGAGAATACAGTTCAGAAAGTCTTATCTTTTCTACAGCTTATTCTTTTTTTTTACAATAATAGAAAATGTTTCACTAACAATTCTTTGGGTTTTTTGGGCGAAATGGACCGGTGGATGGTACTATTATTATTTGTACTCGATTGGTATTTCACATGGGATGGCTACATTATTTATAGTAATTTACTTGAAATTTTTCAAACCAAAAATCAGACGAATACAAGTGAACTGATTAATATAATTTTTTATTTTAGGTTAAATTTTACAAAAGACAAAAATTTTGTATTAAAAACAGATATTGAAGTTCCTATCTAGTAACTATTATTTTTACAGTTTCATGGAAACTTTTGACTTGTTCTCTATAAGCTAGCAGTTGGGTTTCATTAAAATTTAATGTAAATGTTAGAAAAGAGAGCATAAAGCTCAGGATATTTTTTAAAGCTAAAATTTTATATACATAACTCTGATGAAATAATTGTTGATGTTTTAAATCCATTTTATAACTAAACATTAGTTTTGAGAGTAGATAAAAATCTATAGTTAACTTATAGTTATAAGTTGTAGAATCGCAGAAGTCCAACCTATTATGCAAAAGTCAAGCTGTATGTATGTTAGGTCACAGGATCTTTTCATCAATATTTCTAAAGGCAATGATAGTTATATTGTGCTGTATATACATGTACATATATATACATATGATATTGTCAGTAGCTAAGCCTATACAACAGCCAAATTAAACAGGTTAGTCCATCATATTTTTTATGATTCAATAGTCATGAAGGACCTTGTACTCAATTCTTGGATATAATGTGGTCATATCTTGGTCTATCTAAAGGGCTGATAGTAGAGGTAATAGTTAAAAATCTTCTTGACGACCAATGAATAAAAAAATATATATATTCTTGTTATTTTTCTATTATTTTGGTTAAAATAATTAGTATCTTAATAAATAGTATAAAATAATTACTGATGTAAGGTTATTTTCAAATGTAATTACGCACCACTTTTGTACTAAATCAGTTTTTAGAAATACTAACAATAAGAGCAATATTTTTTTTAATTAAAAAATAAGATGAAAGATTATGAAAAAAAAGCTATGAATTTTAAGTAGTTTCTCAATCTTGACAGATTTCTTTAGATCTGTATTCAAATTAATTTATTAATTTTTCTATTTAACAAGAGCTTCTTGTCACAACTGTGATATTATCTTTTGCACAAGGATTCAAAACTATAGACTGTTGGTCATACATCTATTCTTAAGATATTTAGGAGACCAAACAATTCAACAAAGTAGTGGTAAAACTCATGTTCTCATGCCAAGAATAGAGTTAATGGCGGGAAATTGGAAATTAGTAGTCGACTTAATGTGTACATATATTTATAGAAGATCGACATACGCTAATGGAAAAAGTATGTACTACCACCTATGCTCAACAAATCTAGTTTAAACCCTACCATGAACTAAGTTCCAAGGTCTTTGACAGGCTAAGGACAAAGGTTTGCTCGATGCTTCCAGATTTGATTTCTAAAAATGAGCATCTCATATTAATGCATAAAAACCATAGGATATCTCCCAATGATAACATAAGATCGAGGCACAACATTCAATTAATTTTGTAAAAAAATGTTAGACCCATAGACAAATTAGGACTATAGAAACCATAAAATTACATCAGATTGTGTTTAATTCTGATTTTAATAATCTAGTAGCTTGATTAACAGTACAATAGTGCCTACTGGTCTATATGTCTAATGTAGAACTTATTAAAATGAATTCGCAGCATCTGCATACTTATACTTTTACTAAATATCTGTTAGATGAACTTGTATTAAGGGAAATTAGAGAATAAGAGAAAGAAAAATCAGTTAGAGTTTCCTTATTATTACATCTCACTCCTGTTCACAAAAATGGACACCCAAAGTAATTTAAGGTTCTTTTTTTTTTTTCTTCAAACTGTTTCCTTCCAGAAAAGCAACATTTTATCTGTATCTCTCCTTAATAACTCCATAAAATGAATTTACAGACATTACATTCTCACACTTTTACTAAATTTTTGTTAATGAACTAGTATTTAATTGAAATTATAAAATAAATGAAAGAAAAATATTTTTTTGTGTTTCCTTATCATAAAATCTTATTCCTGGTCACAAAAATGGACACCCCAAGTAAATTAAGTTTTTTTTTGCTCTGCTTCCTTTCAGAAAAACAGCAATATCGTATCCATAAATACTCCATAATAATGAAATTTAAATAACCGGTTCAGTTTTTTACAATGTATTATATTCATAATTCAAACTGTTTTTTAGAGACGCTAAGAGTTTTTCTGTAACCAACGCAACTGAAACTTGGAAGTTAGGTTGTTTATGTCTCAAATGATGTGTGAATAATTTTTCTCAGCGGAAAATAATTTTTCCACTACCACAGAATAACTCCTTACCAAATCAGGCTTTTATCCAATGAATGTCTAGATAATAATTCAGTTTCTAATTATAGAAAACTTAATTTTGAGATTAATATTATATTTAACAAAAGAAATGGTCAAGGAATGAAAACTTTAGTGTATGATAATAGAATGTTTAATTTTGCTTTTCTTCAGCTCACTTTACAAAATGGTGGTTGCTATGACTAGGTGAATCAAAGCAAAATATTTCATAACAAATATGGCCAGCCTATCTATCTTTCCTATTTTATTTTGTTCCCCATCTTTCCTTCACTACCTCTGACACCTGCTAGTTCTGACATAATTTTTTTTTTTTTATGGTTCTCCATCGTTCAGTTTAGAACTTCGAAAACATGGATTTTAAGTAAGTTGAAAAAGTTAAACCTCAATTATGGATACGTTCCAATTACATCTGACATCCACATACAAACCTCCCTTTAGGGAACATTAAATCTTCAGAGTAAAATGAAGTCAACAGCTGTGACCTACATAGCAATAAAAATTATTAAAAATATATTCATAATAAGGCACAAAATGGAATCAGAACTTTAAGACAGCTTTACATAAATCACAGCTGTCAATATTCACTATCTTGAGAGACAAAACAATCCTTTAAGGGTCTTTCCGAATGAAGTTGTATTTAACTTTAATTATATTATTTCAATTTCTTGAGACAAGGTAATTATTTATTAAATAAATCAAAACTTGTATCCTTTTTTGTCTCAACACTTTTTATTTTTCACCAGGCCATCCTCAATTATAATTTCTTCCTCACATTAAATTTAGAGTTACTTTTGCAGGCTATTCTGCTCAGGTCATTCATTAATTATAAGTTAAAAGCCTATTTTTTAAAATTTAAAAGAAGAAAATATAATTGAAGATGTCCTTGAGGATGGCTAAAATGGCCGAAACGTTGGACTGGTGAAAAATAAAAAGTGTTGAGACAAAAAAGGATACAAGTTTTGATTTATTTAATAAAAAGTTGTATTTAACTTCATTTTAACACAAACGATATCAAAAATTAATAACAGAACAAGGATGTTATTTTAATAGAATGCAGCCAAAATAAACAGAATGTATCTGTAGGTGCAAAAATGCCACCTCTTGTTAACAAAACACGTCTATAGCAGTATGCTGTAGATAAGCCCATTTTAGTGGGTTTTATGTCACTATTATACAATCATGGGTTTACCAAAATAGTAGTGTATATACAAACCGAAAACACATTGTAACCCTCAAGCTTAAATATATTGCTTTAAAATATAAGAAGAAAACTCAGAGATAAAGATAGATCAATTAAATAATTTATTGATGATACAAAAAAACTCACAGTGAGGGTGAAACATATAATACTGTGATCATTTGATTCCTTAAGAAGGATGTCAAAAAGTTGGCTTCTTTTATCTTCGATCTCACTGTAACGCTCAACACTGAAGTCAATAACTTCTGATACTCCTCCAGTAAAATCCACAAGAGCATCAGATAATTCCCGTTCCCTCAATGCTTCATATGAACCATGTAATCTAATTATAAAAATAGAAATGTTTTAATGAACATTCACTTTAGATGCAAATTTTAGTAATGCCAAATTGAAATTCACTTCATTTTTCAATAAACAAAATTCATAACTCCTTTTTATGTGTGTGATCATGTAACATCTTAATTTATATTTCTTGCAATGTTTACTATTATTTCTTACCAAGAACAAAATTTAATTCAGGATTAAATTTTTTTTAAAATCAAAGAAACTTTTGGAAAGTTTAACAATGGTGCTTTTATGAATTAAGTATAATCAGAGGTATTAGAATCGAAATACAAAAAATTATTCTCCTTACTTCACATATGCTTTTTCAATAAGAGCCATCCAGAATTCATTTTCAGTACACGACTGAGTTGTAAGTAAACAATTGTTCACTGTTGGTAAAAAGTCATCAATAACAACATCATTCCAAGTACCAAACCTCCATATCATGAAATGGAATATCCCACAATATTTAGCCCCCCATTCCTGTTCCCAATAATCAGGTATCACCTTTGTAAGAAAAATTAATATTAGTAGTGATATTCATACCATATATGTAAACAACAATTTTTTAACAACTCGAGGATTATATTACTTTGTTTCTGAGTTCACTGACACCTCCAAGTATTGCACAAGCTGAAACCATCCAATTACAGCTGAATTCCCCAGGTCTCACTAAGTGACACTGGCGCAAAGTATCATTAACAAACAGCTTTGGGTCTTCACAAATCTCCTGAAGTTATTCCGCAATAATAAAATAAGTAGTAATAAACATATCATCAAATTTTACTCTAAAATGATAATAAAATTTATTTAAAATATTTCAAGCATACCCCTGGTCTTTTCCATATGACATCTGCAGGAATATTCGATGTACCAAGGATGGCATCAATAGCTGGAAATATTGGATCAGAAAAAAGTGTTCCTAATTCCAAATGATGTTTTTTCAACTCTGCATAATTCTGATTTTTAAAGTGGAAAACCTTCTTCACCATAGTTCAAGACAGGTTGCAAAATAACTTCCAACAGTTCTGTTCTGATTCTGATGTCATGGGTGATGATTAATAATCTTGATCCATTTTGAGAGAACAGAGGATGAATTATGGGGGAAGATAATCAATATCAACAACACACTTCCACAGTCCTTTTAGTAATAGAATATAACATGAATGGACATCAATTTAAAGATAAATACACAAATAATTGTAAACTAATAAATTTATGTCCTTGATATAATTCATAAGATGATACATTGAACATCATTTCAGACAAAGAAAAGGTGAAATATGAAGATATCGAAATGAGTCAGCATTAGACTCAAAAAAGGAGGTCCCAAAGTAATATAAGAACAAAATCATTCTTAAATTAGAGAGGAAAGTGGGGACCCCACACAGCGGTGACCATGGCAACAGCCGAAAGGTCCCGAAGTAAATATAACCTACCTAGTTAGCTGTCAAACTGTGCTCAGCCCTTCTGTCATCACACCAGAATAGAACTATGACTCGATTTTGTATCGTTCAATCTAATCACGCATAGATATACTTCATTATTCAAGATATTCCTTCATTAAATATTTACATATAAGTGCCAATATTATTTTATCAGGTGCTATTTCGAAAATTAACAGTATCTCTTCTTTTAATTACAAACGAATGTTCTATGAAATATAACTTGCAGAAGTATGAAATGAATAACATTTATATACAATGAAAATTACAGATTTAATTTATTGTAATGATTCCAAAAATATAGAGGAATAACAATGGAGGAATCCTGAAATATTTAAAATAAACGTATGACTGATGAAGGATTGATAATAGACTTTTTTATTTTGAATGATTTTGATGAAAATCAAGGTATATTTTCTTTTTAGAAAAAATTCTGTAGGCTACAAAGCAGAATTTAAGAAGGAAAGATGTATGCAACTAGCTTCACGGGAGACTTCCAGTTCAATGAACTCTAATGTTTTTTTATTTAGTCTAACCTATCCTGGAAAAGCATTAGGGACGGAAGTTGATGGTGTCCAAAAATATTCCATAGAACCTATAAGTGGGACGAGTTTTGCTGTCTAAAAATTTATCACACTAAACAAAAAAAAAATATAGGTTTTTTATTGGTAGAATTTGTGTATGTGTATGTTTTTGTAAACTACATACATTTATGATTTTTTTTTTTTAATAATTTATTTATTGTTCTTTACAACTGTATACACAAATATACAACAAGTAAATTTGCAGTAGATGACATAGTGACATGATACAAACATGTGGAGAATCTACCCACTGATAGAACTCCAATATTTATTATTTTAAGTTTAATTTGTACTCTTAAGAGAATTTATTGTTTACATTTTTTTTCAAGGAGTGTTCTTTGTTTTAATATAAGTAAACTATTTATAGCTAGCTTTGTCAAATCGTATGAAGTCGGTTGGAATATTATTACAATTGTAACTCAACCGGACCTAAATATTTTTTATTTCTATTATTATTTAAAAATAATTACGTTAAATTCAATAATATCTTTCAAATAATTTCAGCATATTCATCCCACATTTATTAGATAATTTACATAAATTGTTATTTTCAATTAGATATAAAATGACAAACAAAAAATAATAATATGCTTTTTAATATAATTATATTTTTTAAAGGGAGGGATGGTGCATTTTACCAATTTAATGATCGTTCATTGGTTTTCAAAGTGGCTAATATCGATATGTTGTTCAATGGAGCATATACGAATTAATTATTTGGCAGAACTCTTCGGCATGGGTATCGCTTATCAGTTTTTTGAGAATCCTATTTCAAATTTACTATAGCAGTTATGACCGCACGTGACTATTTGTGTTTAGTGTTACTTCAAGAGTTTTCTTTGAAATGAGGACCCGTTCAGTAGATTTTGTGATGTTCTGATTATATGTTTTGGAATTGGATTTTCGATAGCGCTTGCAGATTTCGATTTATTGTTACTTTTGTAATATGGGGATCGTTTATTGTGTTTTCTGAGGTCCTGATTCAGTTTTTTGTATGGGATTTGTATGCGTATTCTGAATTTAAAAAAAAAAAAGTAATATAAATGGCTATAGGTTTGAGAAAAAACTTACCAGAAGTGTTACCATAATTTGTTCCATAATATTTTATATTAAGACTTAAGGTCTTTTCTAATTAATTTTCGATGTTCATTCTAAGCTCTATGTAATATACCTTTCATAAATTTAACACAATTCAACAGGAATAATCCTATTTGGAATGTTTCTACATCAGATGTGTTTCTTCAATACCTTGCCAGAGACTTCTCCCTAATTCAAAGACAATAATGGAAAATTATTAACATTAATTAATCAGTTTATAGTAGTAAGAATGATCAGCAATAAAATTGTTTTTCCCTCCACCTGGCAATTTCTTGGTGGTTTTCATTGCCAAAACTTTCTTGCCCGAGTGGAATGATAGAGATTCATTCCATGGATCAGTCGCGAAACTAACTTTAACCCATCAAGGCGGATTAGAACCAGCACAAAGTGGGACGAATTAAAAAAAAAAATAGGAGTCTATACTTTATTTATTTTTTTAATTGTTATGTCACATAATTATACTTGAGACCAATTAGTATCATCTTGGGACATTTCCCGATTTGTAGGTTGCATCTGTTAGGGCCTTTCAGGAAGGCCATTCATGTCTTGTTAAATAAAAAAAAAATTAACTATAGTTTTAACATTAGTTCCGAGTAGTTGAATTCAGGTTAAAATAATATTCAGAAAAATAGTTGAAAAAAAATGATTATTATAGGTATTTTATAACCTGATGCATACTGAAAACTTTCTAGAAGTAAAATGTATCATAGTTAATGGCAGTCATGGACCGTTTTCTCCCACTATGTGGCGCCACTTCTGACACGAGGTTGCTAAGGTGCCGCCTTGCCCGGTCAATATTGAATTTCGTTAGTATATTTTTCGCCTGAAGGCTATATTACACCAATAATGTCCTGTATGCAGCAATATAAAACACGTTACGTAAAATTGCTCCAATTATATTGACCATATAAGCCATGCTTTATACTCCCGGCCATTACTGCCTCATAAAAAACATTAAAAGTGCTAGATAAGTACCACATATTGATCATTTATAGCTTGACCACGTTGCATTTTTTAATTTCTTTTTCGCCTATCTGTTCCATATTTCCTATTACCACTCAAAATTGGAGTTGTAGTTCAATTTGCTATGTACCCTTAATAAATCCCAAGTCAAATGATTGCCCCTCTCCATGTCCTCTACAAATATTTCCTTAACTGGATTTTTTTTTCAACAACGTAGAAACTCAGAAATCATTTTTCAAGTATCTATAGAAAATATTGATGGAAAAATTTCACCTGAATTAACAATTTTGCTTCCGTTCTCAATTAATAATTTTTTTTTTTTATGTGTAAAGTTATATAGATTATAATTATTATAATTGATTTAAGTAATTAGAAAATGTTTGGCACTAAAACTGAATAAGAAACTCAACTTATTCGTACAAATGAAAAACCACACAGTTTTATTTTTGAGTTATTACAAAGTATTTTTATTTAAACATAATCGCATTAGTTACAGTACTGACTTTTCAAATAATTTCAGCATATTCATTGGACATTTATTTCATTCATTAGGTGCTGATTTTGAGTTGCTACATGATATAGTAGCATTACAGGTTCATACTTTGAAACAATATTAGTTTCGTTGACTTCTCCATTGGTAGGATATCATCATATATATTCTAGGTAATCAGAATATTTGTGTACATTAATTCCATGCTGAAGGTTACAAACTTCTTGTTAATGAAATTGTTTGATCGACTTTCTTTTACTGGTTTATAGATTTAAAACAAAATCAGTTATCTTGTTTCCTGGTTAAAAAAACAAAACAAAAAAAAAAACAATTTTGTAAGAAGGCGATGGTGTAGTTTTATATTTTACACAAACTTTTCATTACAGAAATGTAGGTATTCCATAACATTAGAAGGAAATTAAAAGTGTTTGATTTAGTATAAGAAACGTTGTTTCACGAACTATATGCTGACCGTATACATATTGATTAGAGGACGAGTTCACGGGGTCTGCTCACTGCTTGAACTTTCACTGCTGCCACTGCTGCCACTGTTGCCAGTGTTTCCTCTGTTACCACCCCTGCCACCGCTGCCTCCGCTGCCACCGCTGCCACCGCTGCCACCGCTGCCACCGCTGCCTCCACTGCCTCCACTGTCCCCGCTGCCACGGCGTCTACTTTGGAATTCGGTGAGCCTAGAGCTAGCAGAAGGTTGAACTATCGGATAGCTGGCCTGGGATGCTATTCCGCAGTTGTTGTTCCTGCTCCTAGCCATTTTGATATAACCATTCTCACCCCACTCTTCGCTCCAGGAGTTCTTCACGAGCCAGTACTTCTGGCCATTCTCAACGCCATATCCAACGAGCAACACACCATGGTCCAGCTGCTGGCTGCTGCATTCGGGCTCGTAGAACACTCCTTCGGAGTAGAATTGGAAGCTGGGATGAGATGCATCGATGGCCACAGAAATTGGACCTTGTGTAGCGAGAGCTTCTAGTAAGGCCTGTTCGTCACCGGACGGGATCCTTACGAATCCTGCATCGGTGGTTCCTACATCGCTCTTCTTGAATCTGCATTCACTATCCTGAAACGCAAATAGGTAGAGTCAAATGGAGGCAAAATGAGACGTTTATAAAACTTTTAATTTTTAGACACCCTAATTACTGATACCGATCAAGAACACTTACAGCTCAAAAGTATTCAATAATTTAATAAAATAAATACAGAAAAACAAAACAAATTTATATCCTATATTTGTGGGGGAGAATGAAACATTGTGTTGTTGTCATACCTAGGTGCTCTGTAATTGACCTGAATGTTTTAGCCTGAAAACTGTGAAGTTTGTTAATGTGAATCTGTTGTGCAAGTATTCTGATGCGGAGGTCCAAATTGATTCAAGCATTCAGTCCCTCAGTTCTAAAACAATGCTAACTGATGCAGCACAAAGCCCTTTGATTTGTGTAAAAAAAACGACAATCAATGGGACTGCGAAAAATCCAGGCCAACTTGTCCCAGTCTATCCAAATAACTCATTCCGATGCTTGTGTATGCACGGATATTTGGCATACTTTGTCATACGCGTAGAGGCACATTTATATGTTACATACTTTATTGTCGATTTTTATTTAAGCTTTAATTTTTCAGACACTAGAAGATCTGTACGTTGAAATAAAGTACTCAAAAATTTAAACATATATATTTATTGAGGTTTCGACAAATGTTTACCTAAATAAGAGTTTAGTGCTTTAGTAAACGTTGGTTAAAATGGTCGGGGGTGTATACTGGCCTATAAAAGGCAGGGTGGGAAGGGGGGGGGGCTGGGGATGGAGGCAGGAAAGGTTACGAAGTTGGCTGAAGAAGCAATATGGGATGGCATTTTTAAAATGGAACTATTAATAGAGCCAGAAAAATTGTATGTAGTCTAGAAAAGGTTGGGTTGGCAGTTAGTGGGGACGTATCACATTACTGAGTCATACATGACTCAATAATGTGATAAGTTAGACGATAATGATAAACGTCCCAGAAAATAATAAAAGACTAATAAGATAATAGAATAATTTTATATTGATTGAGGTAAAATCTTAACTGTCCCAATAATTTCGTCCAGCTATACTAAAATATTTACATTTTCCCTACTATATCATGATATATTATCGTTTTAATTTAAAAATAAAATTGTGATTTAAATCAATCGATCATGTTTTAAAGACAAACTTCAACTAAATAACACAAGTCAACAACCGCCTATTATACCAGGGCATTCAAAAAGTCCTGTCGTTTTTCGTTT
>NW_027115892.1:510281-518878 GCF_000696795.3 Halyomorpha halys
TTTCCCCCAAAAAAACGACAGGACTTTTTGAATGACCTGGTATATAACCGTCCAACACGATTGGACAATTTTTACTGATCTTTATCTTTATTTTATTAGCACCTATAGATTTTTTTCAAATTCTCACTATATAATTCTAGTCTGAATACCAATTATTTATTAATCACCATAAAACGGATCATACTCGATCAATTTTAATTTGAAATATAAAAAAAAAATACTAGTAATAGTTTAAATAAATGTTAAGTTATTTATTATTACCTTCAAATTTAGAAAAATTATATATATAATTATATATATATACTTACCATCAAAAACAAGGTAAGCTCATCTTTCCAGAAATACCAAAATGTTTTAATTTGACGAGAGTATACATGACTAATAAGTGTTTTAAATAAGATAAATATCCAAACTCTTTTCGGAAATTGAGAAATATTTCAATTTTTAATTTTTGCTGGAGATATGTTTAAAGAGATTTTTAGGGTGCTGAATCCGATTATTCAAAAATTTGAAATAGTTTCTGTTTGTAGACTAATGATATTAGGACTTTTTAGATAAAATGTTTAAATTAATTTTTCAAATGAGTAATATAAACAAAATATACAGGAAACGAAATCCACGAATTGATATAAAAAATTAAGTTCGTTGAAAAAATGTCAAGTGCATTATCAACTGTTTATCTGAATCCAGTACACAAAAAAATCCATTATAAAAATATTCAACAAAAATAGAAAAATGAAATATTTCTCACTTGCCAGAAAGAGTTTGCACATTTTCCTAAACCTAAAATATTTATTACTAAAGTACACTTCGGCCAAATTTTGGTGTCTTTCCCTCTTCGTGATGGTAACAATAAAGTATAGATTTGAAGGTAATAAAAAGTTAATTAACATATATATATAAAAAAAAAAAATCTGTACCGTTACTACAAATGGAGCTTCCGGGGTTCAGGACGTTGTAAAGAAGTACTGTTTCTTGAACAACGGTTTGTACAAGGAGGTGATTGTTCATGATCAC
Organism: Halyomorpha halys; assembly: GCF_000696795.3. Classification (NCBI taxonomy): domain Eukaryota; kingdom Metazoa; phylum Arthropoda; class Insecta; order Hemiptera; family Pentatomidae; genus Halyomorpha; species Halyomorpha halys. Next base: position 511,299 of record NW_027115892.1, read on the forward strand.
ACTCAATCCCCAGATTTTTCCTCAACTAAGGAAACCCCCTTAATGAGGCTGGGTAGATCCCTGAAGGCTCTCCGATCCCACAGACTTAGACTTTTTATATTCGTAGACTTACGGCTACAGAAACAAAATTATCTACCAAAGCCGGATTCGATTCCGAGCTTTGGAGTTGCTGTTGTGGCTCAGTGTTACCTAATGTGCACAGAAGTTACCAACTGAACCACCCCTCTCTCCCTAACATATATTAAAACACATCGAATCATATCTGAAATTAAAATTGACATAGTAGGGTCCAATTAGTGGTATTTAGTCCTATTAATATTATAAGATATGAACTGATGAATGAAAAACTTGAATATGATCAGCCAATAACGTAAGTGCTACGAAAGATTTTCTTGCTAGAAATTTGGCATTGCATACGTGTTTTTGTGAAACATCTGCACGTGGTAGAAGAAAACGGAGTTCATTTTCGGTTTCAGCACACCAAAAAACATTAACATTAGCCATAATTATTATTATCAATAATTTGCCAAATTTCAAAAAGTTTATTTTACGAGTATAAGTCTGTGGAATCATTAAACAACCAACCAGACTTCCTTTAGGTATGAATCAACAGTGAAATATTTTTATTTTTCAAACTCTCTTGAATTTAGTAATTTTAACGTAAATAATGCAAATGTGGCTCTAAACAATAATCTTCTTTTTTTTTTTATTCAAACAAAGTTAAATCTATAAAATCCCATTTTCGAGGGGGTAAGTTTTAAGATTTAGTAATCTTAAGGAGTAAAATATTTCAGTACAATTTTTGCAGTTTAAAATAGGTTATTACATTTTTCTTGATATTCAAATTATTGGTAAGTGGGGGAGGGAGAGGAGGGAAGTGATAATTTCCATAGCGACGTCGTCCCTGCATAGCAGTCGATATAGTACAAGAGCCCAAGAGGAAAAAAAGGCAGTTATCTCACCCAAATTTTTGATTACTTTAATGAAAGCTATGTATAATTAATGGTCAAAACAGATGAGTCTGCCAAGTATAGGTAGGGGGAATAAACAATGGCGGCTGTTTCAAAGCGATGAAAAAACTAATTTTTCATTCGGAGCTCTATATCTTTAAAACTATCAACAACACAAGAAAATCTAAGAGAACGTCATTTAAAGAAGAGCAAATTTGCTAAAATCTGAGCCCTAATAGAGTTATTTACGTTAAATAGTTTTTGAGATATAGCTTTTTAAAAAGCAACATTTCATAAAAATGTTGTATGGGACGTACTGAAGGCTACTGATCTTCTATTAGTGAATTTATTTTGAAAAAATTATATCTCAAAAACCATTTGACGCACAGATGTCTATTACCACTCAAATTAAAGCTAGTTTAATGAACTATAACGTAATTTATGATGTTTATCTTCGTAGGAGTAATAGTTTACTTGAAATTCACTAGAATAAATTGATTTATAGTTGTTCGGACAAATTTTCATTTGCCACATTTATATTTATATGTGAATATCAGAAAAATACTACTCCTACGAAGATAAGTGTCATAAACTACTTTATAGTAAGTTAAATTTCCTTTATTTTGAGTGTTGGCAGACATATCTGCGTCTTATGGATCCAGAGATATATTTTTTCAAAAATCCAACATTTTATATGAATAACTAGAAATTAACAATTTGTGAGTTTATTTTGTCAAATATCATAAAAACTACTACTCCTACAAAGATAAACATAATAAACTATTTTGTAGTAAATTTAACTAGCTTTAATTTGAGCGCTGGCTGTATCTGTACATCCAATGGTTTTTGAAATGATGTTTTTCATAAATCAAACTTATTGTTCGAACAACTATAAATCAATTTATTTTAGCAAATATCATGAAAACTACTATTCCTACGAAGGTAAAGGTCATAAACTTCTTTATAGTCCATTAAATTAGCTTTAATTTGAGTGCAAATAGAGATCTGTTCGTCACACGGTTCCTGAGATATAGATTTCTCAATACAAATTAACTAACTACTAATCTTATAGTAGATTTTTAAGAAATTTTGCTTTTTAAAAAGCTATATCTCGAGAACTATTGGACGTAAATAGCTCTTTTAGGGCTAATATTTCAGAAAATTTACTCTTCTTTAAATAATGTTCTCTTAGATTTTCTAGTGTTGTTGGTAGTTTTTAAGATATAGAACTCCGAATGAAAAATTAATTTTTTTAAAAGGTTTTTAAACAGCCGCCATTTTTTATTCCCCCTACCTATGCTTGGCAGACTCATCAATTTTCGTCTAGTAATTATACCTAGTTTTTAATAGAGTAATCAAAAATTGGGGTGAGATAACTGCCTTTTTTTCTTCCCGGCTCTTGTACTAATAGAAGGATGTAGTGGACCACCCAAAACTCAATAAATCAAAATTTTAGAAAAAATGATTTCAAAAATATAATAGTTTACCTCTCCTTCGTACGGGTAGGTATCTTCAGTGTCGATTCCTCCGTTGTCCCTCACATATTGGAAGGCTTGTTCCATAAGACCTCCTTCACAGCCGTTGTTGCCGTAGTTCGATGAGCAATCTATAAGGTTCTGTTCACTGAGAGATGTCTGTACTTGTCTCTTCAGGAAGGTGTGTGCTTCAAGTGCTCCGGTCTGTAAAATTGCATGTAAATAAGAACTTTATATAAAAGCATAGCAGGAATGTGGATTTCTCGATACAGAACTTTGACTTGTTCTATAACATAAGCAGTAAACAAACTTACCGAACTGAAGGCCCAACATGAACCGCAGTGACCTTGATCCTTGACCGGGGAGATAGCCCCTTTGTCCCTCCAGTCAAATTCCTTCGGGAGGCTGGCTTTGGTGGGACGGTACGGAACACCTTCCGGGACCTTGTTGGTGGCTCTCAAGGATCTGTTGAAACCAAGGAACGTTGCCGTGAACTCTCTTGGGTGCTAGAAGGTACCATGAAAACATAATAGGTCAATAATACTCTATGGAAATATTGACAAGATTAACAAAGTAACTACTAATTAGAGACAGCATTTTCGTCCAATTGCATTTCTTGTTCTCTTGCTTTGAATTCAGTCAAACTTTTAGATTAATTCTAATCATGAAAATTACGTACAATTGATACTAGTTTTATATTTCAACTTTATATTTACTGCAAGAATCTTCACATAAAGGGAAGTTTTTGAACAAAATTGTATTTTTGTCCATTTCTTGATGGTTGATTGATATGAAATCATTGATTAAACTTGCAAATTTGCCTGTGATTCATGAAGAATAACACACATAAACAATGTCATGAAACTAATAATTAATAATCATTCAGGATACGAGTTCAATTATTCCTTTCTCCACTAGATCTAATTTGCCATGTTAATGTTTAGAGCAATACATTAAATTGTAGAGCTTAAATTATATATGCAATAAAATAATAATGATTGTATTCTTGGGATCGAAATTTGGGCTTCAATGTTTATTAAAATCCAGAAAATCAAATTTACGTTTGAAAATTTTTGGAATTATTATTTGGTTATTTTGTTCATAATTTGATTTTTAAAAAATAAAAATTACAATATACAAATTATAATAATATAAATAATAATAAATAATTTCTAAATTCGGAAATTTTTGATCTAATCTTTGGATTTAAATATTATAATTTGATATTCCTAATACTCCTTTTTAAAAAACACTTTTCTTAATGTTTCTAAACTTAAAAATTCTGGTAGTTTTATGAAACAGCGAATAGAGTTTTATAGCCTTTAAAATAGGAATGCAAATTATAAATACAGATAGCTCCCACTTAAAACTCTTCAATTATGGAGAACATTTTAGGTTTTTAATTCAAAGAAGTTTTTTTTTTTGTGTGTGTTTTTACAAAAATATGGTAAGTATTTAACGAGTTTATTTTGATTTAAACAAGGTAACATTAGCTTTATTATTACAGGATTTGAATGTTTTATACACAAGATTATATATTTTGCTCAAGTTTGGGTTTTTTTTCGTATTTTATTGTACGAAAACCCAGTCTCTAATTATAACGAATATAAGTTTCAATTAATATTAGTAAATAAGTTCTTACCATGTCTGCCAAATGATTTAGAGCCATTTTGAAGGTCACTTCTCCTCTTTCGTAGCGTTCGTTGTGTTGTTGCACCCGCTTCTCGTTTTCTCTGTACACCTTCTTCCGGTAGCGTTCGACGGCATCGTTCGGGTAATCCTTCTTGTACTGCGACTGTGGAGTTTATGAAAATTTTATTAAAGCTGCAGAAACATAATTTGGGATTAAGATTTTATTGAATGAAGAAACAGACGAATTAAATGAGACAATTTTCGTTAGTCAAAAGATGAATGTAACGTAAAATTTTATATAAATTATATAGAAAACTAATATGAGTTGTAAAATTTATTTTGGAGAATATAGAAAATACATACATCAGGAGTTTTTTTTTTTTTTTTTTTTAAATCAAAAATTAATACCTCTACTTTTGAGGAGTTAATGTTCCTTTTATAAAATTGAATTTGACTTATTAATTTAATCTTTTTCAAAATAAATCAGGACATTTAATTTAATGGTATTTTTTCGTAAAACAAGTTATTTGTCATATTTAGTTTGTTGATAAAGTTACCATCTATGATGGTAGATTACTTCATCTTTATTTCAATTTACCACAGATGGTAATTCTACCAACTAAAGAAAGACAAACAACCACATTTATTCGGTTAGTTTAAATGAAATATTGTAGTTTTCAAAAAATGATTTGAGACCATGTATTCATGTCATTTAGCCAAAATAAGAATAACATTCAATTACACATTATTAAAACACATCATACAACCTTATCAAAATGTCTAAAGAAATATAGTTGAGACACTGACGCGGGGAAGACATATGTATAAATGTATAATAATCATATAAATAATTGTACTCGTAGTGGTATATAAAATATTTGAAATCAACCTACAGATCCTGTACTCAAGCTTTCGAAAAAAATGTTTAAATACAGAAAAAACATTATTATAATGTTAAATTTTTTAAATAGATGAAATTAATTACCTTAAACTTGATGAAATCGTGGGCTGCACCCGCGATGCACACCAAAGTCAAGCAAGCTGCTGCCAATAGGAAAAACTTCATGGCTTGGTATCCTGCAAGAAATAAATTTTGTTTATTTTTTTTCTATACTCTTCATATTTTTTTTAAACAGTGGAGTATTTGACAAAGGATTTAAATTATAGAATCGGACAACTGATACTAGCTCGCCACAGCCATAAGAAAACAAAAGCTGGTTAGGACCGTGGCTTCCAGGCATAATCACCTGCTAACATCTCCTAATTTTTCTCTCCGCCTCAAATTACTAAATTATAAAAGTATACTTTGACCAGCTCTCCTCTACGGAACACCTACGGTGGGTAACATAGCATCAACAACAGTGAAGAAACTTAACAAAAGTTTAAGAGTAGGTTCCTGAGACGTCTTGTGATGCATTCTTATTTAAAAGAGCGAAAACTGACTACGTTCATATGACGTTTGGACTGCCGACGTTGACAGAATTCACCTGAAGGAGGCACTTCAAATTCTTAGATAGCCTCCAACAATGAACTAACCCACTATTCAAGACCCTGACACCGACAGGACGCCTACAGAGGTGGCAAACAGTTTCAGTCTCGACTGAGGACTGCTAACATACTGCTGACAACAATACAACTGATGCGCCCCATTATCAGACGGCTGACAGAAGACTTTTTCCCATCTGTATCCATCATATTTTCTCTTCTCAGTCCCATCTTAAAATGCACCAAATGCTGTAAAAGAATTTGGTTTCATCAATTCTCACTACCCCTCTCCCCTCAATCAAACCTTCACATCATCAATGGGGCTTAGAAATAAAAAAAAAAATCATAGAATCGTATTGTATAAGTAATATAAGTCGAAGATAGAAAATTATAATCAGTAGATCGACTCATATTCTAATTTTGGCGAATTATTAACTATTATATGATATATTAAATATTTGATTACTATAAAAATTTGATTTTTTTTTCACTTAATAACTGAAGGAGATATAAAAATTATTCAAGATACTGACGTGCATACTGACTGCTTTCTTTCACTTGGCGGTTTGAAAAGAAAATGTTACGCTTCCTTAACTGCAGGGGAAATTCAGTTATTATCCGTTTTAATTTGATTTTTATTATCTACGTAATTTTTTAACAATTTAATTTTGCAGATAAATTAAATGCAGATGTAATTGCGGATAAGATCAGCAGATTACAAGGTTTTTGGAAAGTATTTTGAATTTTAATGTTTTTTTAAATACATTTTTTATGATAACCTTTTCATAATTTTCATCAATGCGATTCAATAATGTAGGGGAACCAAATTCAGTAGTTTTTAGATAATTTATACAACAAAACCTTAAATAATAACAAGAAACCATCATACATCAAGAAATTAAAATGTTTCATTCCTTTATTTTTTATACTTATTGAGGGATCAATAAATAACCATGCGGTTCATCAACAAAATAAATTACAAATTTCTGAAGTTGTATGTTAATTCGTTCATGTAGTAATAACACAAAGATAATATTTTGACTTTACAATTCTCCACCACGAAAGATGTTTTATAGACCCAGCAGTATCCACGAATTTGAATTAAGAATTGGTATGTTTAGTACCAAAGTTGTATATATTTTTTTATCTTTTTTTTTCAAGGGACACTGATAGATGTTTACAGAGTTGTAACCGTTACATAATAGTGCACAAATAGATAATATAAATTAATTACATAACTAAAAATAATGAAAAATGCTTACCTCAGGTACAGATCAGAGCGCATACTGCATTCATCAAGTATATATACCCGGTTATGTATGTTGAAAAGTAGTGGGGATATGCTGATTCGAAAATACTATGGAATCTTTCGATTATTAATTATCTTGTCAGCATTGCAGTCAGCAGGAATCATATATCGACTGCACTTTTTGTTTCAATATTGCAGTCAGCTTTTTGATAGGCAATATTTTATCGCTTATTTCAATTTTTTACTTAGGAAACCAGTACGTCAAATAAATATATTTATAGCAATAGTAAAATTATTTTGAATAATATTTCCTCAATGAAGACAATATCAATGAAATAATTACTAGCTCGTAATACAAAAGACGTTAATTTTTACAAATGTGTATGATGTATGTGATCTGATACAAAATCACTCAATGAAAAAGATGTATAGTTACCTCAATGAATTTATACGGTTGATCAAGAGCAACCGACTGGCAATTGATTCGGTTCTAATCCTCTTGGTCAATACTAATAGCAATATTAATCTATTTTGTGAAATATATTTATTGTGGTGTGTTAAGAGATATTCTCATTTATTTTTCAATTAGCTTTAGGCCCGCTATAACTTTTTTTTTTTTTTTAATTATTTATTTAATGTAATTTACAACTGTACATAATAATACAATAGGTAAATATGTAGTATGTTTCATATACATTTGAAAATCTTGGGAAGGAACCACCCATTGGTGGTACTTCAAACATTAATTTAAATTAGAAGGTCCCGTGGCCATCTTCTTTTCAGACGCTT
>NW_027115892.1:519138-533359 GCF_000696795.3 Halyomorpha halys
TTGTAGTGTATACTAATTTTTTGTAGTGAATGGGAAGTTTAGAGCGTTTGTCAAGTAAGTGTTGTAGCAATCGGAATCTACGAGCAGTTTCTTGTATAAACTAGAGACGGATACATGCGAAAAAATAAGAGAAATTTTCCATCCTAAAAAAAAGGCTGTATTTAAGCAGAAATTAGTATCAAACAGTGTACCAGGAACGAACACTATTTAAATAATAAGGATTTTGTTTTGGGGCTTTTTTATTGCCACTACAGATATATCTTGAACTAGAATCAAAGAGATTTCATATGTAATTGGAGCTGGGCTATCCAAGATTACAAACACATTTGCCATTTGCCGCAAACTCAAGACTTGTACAGATTCATGGTAAACAATAGACGCTACAAATGTCGGTTGTTTTGTTCTGACTTTTGTCGGCCATTACATTCCATTTACACGATTTTCATAACAAAAAGGAACAAAATAAAGATAGGCTAAATGCAAGAAAACTTAAATATCAATAAAGTAGATTTTAAACGATAAAAATTCGTAGAAATAGTACTACATATATAAATTCAACCTTCGTTCTAGAATTATTAGAAAATTGTTAATTTAATTACATATAAATATAAAGTACTTATAAATATATATTTGTGTTATGTTAAATCCAAAGTAAACTGCTAAAGTTAAATTGAAAAGATTTGAAACAATGTATTTTACACTGAATCTATAGTATTTTAAGATTTATAATATATTTTTACAGTCAATAATGGAATTTAGAAGTTGGGGAAATTCATTATAACACAGAGTATTTATCTGTTAGTAGAGAAAGCGCTAACTGAACACAAATGTGAAGATGCAGCAGAAGCACCCTCTAAATTGTGCCCAAAAACCGACAGTCAACGGGCGGCCAAAAATCAGGCCAACCAATAACCCATCTACACGCTTGCGTATGCGCGAATTTGCCATAGTTTGGCAAACGTGTGAAGGTACCTTTAGAACACGCTTGGCTATTGAAACTGTTAAACATCTGATTTTGTTTTATATTTTTACCAGTAATTTTTTTCATTTTATATGCATTCAAAAGTTATTTTTTTTAAATTTATTGATTTCATTTTTTATCTTAATTTCATCAATTAAACTGATATTATGGGATATATGGGATGTACAAGTAACAAACAATGAAATTTATCCATTATCAGACAGAGTTTATGATATTGGTGTTGATAATAATAATAATAATTTATTTTATTTAAATTATTTATTATTATTTATTATTATTATTTATTATACTTTATTTATTCTGGGACGAGTCCCTTTGGATTAATACAGAGAAGTCAACGGATGAGGGCTGAGGAGCCTTAGCGATACTTAAACTAAAATACAAAGAAATATAAACAGTTATTATAAAAAATAATTATAAGTTACTTTCTCACTTTTATCAGTTGAACAATAAAAAAAAAAGGATAAATAAAAAAGGGAAAATAAAACGATATAAGAATAATTAAGAATGATATAATAGTTTACATACACATTTACAATTACAATTGATTTAAAATTTTATGGGGTCTGAATGGATAAGAAATGATTGAACAGGCGGGATTTAAAGGTAGGGTGGGTATTGGAGCGACGGATGTTGGAAGGGATGGAGTTCCATAAGGATGAGGCTCGGATAATGAACGATCTATCGAAAGCTTCGGTTCGGTGGACCCTGGTGTATAAATCTGAATACCGGGAATGGGTATTGCGAGAAAGAATAGAGGATTTGAATTGAAGGAGCTCGGAGATGTATGAAGGACTGCGGGATTGGATGACTTGGAAGATGAAGGATGCCAGGAAATACTTACGACGGTAGGAAGGATAAAGCCAGTTCAACTCTGCATAAAAACGGGAAACAGAGGTGTCCCTTGGGATCCCGAAGATGTATCGTACACAGCAATTTATCGAACGTTTTAATTTCGCCTCGAGATCCCCAGAGACGCCCCCATATCCGTGCAGCAATAGTCAAAGTGGGGAAATATTAGAGAAGTGACTAGGACCCTACTTCAAATGGAAATAGGTGGCGGAGGTAATTTACACGTTATGTTATTCAGACAGATTTCTAGTTGAAAATTATTTTATTGTTAAAAGTTCAGCATACGGTACTATATTGGATGGTGAAAATAATTTTTTCGAAAGAGAGCTAAAATCAAGCCATATAAATAAAAGCTGAAGAAGAAAAACAAAATCAATGGAAGAGCATTTTGAGAAAAATTAATTAATTCTGTTATTGTATTTTTAACTAATAAATATACACGAGTGACTTATTCAAGTGATTTATTATAATTAATTAATATATTTGAGTATCTTACTAAATATTCATTAATGTTTTTTTTCTTATATCGGAGCCGTTCGATCATTCGTCGTCTTGTTGCCCAATATAAATTCGATTTTTTCGAATCCTCATTAGCAAATGTTTCTATATTCATCAAGGCGGTCTCCATCCATTTTCCTTTGGCCACATAGTAAACATTTAGGATCCCGAGTCATGCTTTTCTTGTAGAGATAATTCTGCAGATAGTCGTTGCCTCTTGTTAGACGAATGCTTACTCTAAAGAGTAAGGGAGGTCAGTTGGAATTCGGTTTTGTATTAATTACTTATATCTTTTCCCTTCCACCTTTTCAATGTGTGTGTGTTTTTTTGTTTTTTTTCATTTCCTCCTTAACTATGGTCCTAAATACATTAATGTAAATTCCTTGGAGAAGTTTGTCGGGGGGTGCGGTCAGCAAAGAACAACATAAATAAACAAAACCATATTTATTTATTTTATGCCGACGTTTCGACCTTAGTTTCAGGTCTTCATCAGGGGTTGTGGCGTAGAAGGTAGGCTAGTAACTGTAGTAACCGGGGAGAGGAGACTTAAAACGAGCAATATAATAACCAGTTACTAGCCTGACTTCTACGCCACAACCCCTGATGAAGACCTGAAACTAAGGTCGAAACGTCGGCATAAAATAAATAAATATGGTTTTGTTTATTTATGTTGTTCTTTGCTGACCGCACCCCCCGACAAACTTCTCCAATCATTAATCTACGGTCAACTATCTACACCTCATAATGTAAATTCCTTTTAAAAAATTAAAAGGCACAGAACCAGGAGCAGTTAGTTTTAAACTTTTTCATTTTGATTTGAGTATTACTTAATTTTATCTTCCAATTTTACTGTTTTTATATTTTAAATATGCTCTGTAACTGTATAAGTAACTAATAAATCCTTTTTATTAAATAGTGATGTTTTTTCTTGAGTATCCAATAATGACTCAAATGGTGCGAACCACTTCAGGATCTGTCCGTTATTAATGCAAAACTCATTTTTAGAAATATATATATATTTATACCCCCGCATACATATAAACAGTTTTCCCTTTTGTTGTTTTATAATCTTTATACGTCTTTTGACTACTAAATTCAGTAAATAAAAATCCACGAATTTTTAAATTTTGCCTCTAAATTCAATAAAAAACCCACAATAGTGTGCCTTTACTCTATGCCATTAACAATATTCGTGTGTAATGATATTTTTGAACATTTTGTAATGTAAAAATTTTACTTGAATAGATAAGTTAAAATATGTTATAAATTGGCAAATGTGATAATATAATTGTCAATTGAATTTACATTGTTCATTAATTTGAATAAGCTAATGGCTTTAAACTCTTCTTGTTTTAGTATTCATGAACCCGATGAAAATAAAAAAATATTGATGTAGTCGAGTAGGGATGTAGCTGGACTCATAGAAATGGAATCCAAATCAAGGTGATATTAGTTCCAAGTTAGTTTTAAATTAGTTCAAACTGTATCATTGATGATTAGGTAAATTATTTTAATGACACCGTAAATCCTTCAGACAAAGGAAGAAACCATTCCTTGTTATTTTATTTTTGTTTCTCTAGATTCTAGTGATAAGTTTTTTTTATATAAATATTACTTCTTTTTTTTTTTTTTTTTAAAAAAGAAGATAAATATTTAATTGGAGCTATCAAAGTTTTTACTAAGACTGGTTAATTTATATCTCACTATCCTTCAATTCAATTAAAATCCTCCACTCCTGCTTTCAAAGATTAAAAAAAATAGAAAGCTAATAAATCGAAAAGTCGATATTTTTTTATAGATATTTCGAAGTACTGTTTTGATGTAGTTGAAATATTCTGATTCGATATATCTTTGTTTTGGTTAAATAATGGCATTTTATTTATATTTATATTTTATTTTTGTACTGCGCGCTGTAGAGAAAGACCCTATCTTCAATAATATCGTTGGAACACGTGCATTTCCTGGTAATTTTTTTTTTTTCACATGTGCCACTGATCAAGCATAGCAGCGATATACATATCGATAATTTGCGTTCATGTTAATATCCCTATTTTGTAGGCGATTTCCAACCAAAAATGATTAATAGTTATGATCAATCTGTTTCATGATTCTGAAGTAGATGAATAATGTAAAATTGTATTCCATTTTTTAAAATTAATAAAAATAAAAAGCTGTCAAATTAATCTCTTTTTTTCAATATTAAGAGACAAAAATAGATATAATTGTATCATTAAATAAATGTAAATATTTAAAATAAACAAACACCATTGAACCCATAAAGGGTCTTGGACTCAGTACTTTGTCAGGAAATATTGTTTCGAAAGACGTGATGACTGAACACGTTGGGGAGAAGGTCTAGACTGCTTTGTTTAGAACTTAGTCGGTTCGAATCCCAACTGGGTCAGTCAATAAATTATTTATTCCGCAGCGGCCCCGAGAAATGATTTTTGACATTCCCACAGCACTAGGGCTGCATAGATCCTCAACGGAGGACTTAAGGAAAAAAAAAAAGTACGGTTTCTTGAATAAATCACTAAATAACTAGATTAAAAAAAAAAAAAAAAGAAGGTTTGTAGATATTTTAATATAGATAAAAAACACTAAATGAAAAATTAAGAATTGATTGACAATTAATTTTACTTTAAAAATAATGATGTTCCTGAAGACACAATACAACTCTTTGTATATATGTATATATAGTTGACCGTAAAAATTGATATATAAGAGGATGGTCAGGGTTGCGGTCAAAAGTGAAACAAAAATAGTTTTAATTATGTATTACCAAATCTAAAATGCCCCCACCCTTCGTAGTTACAAGCTTAAATAATTAATAAATAAAATAAAGAAATTAGAACTTCTTTCCAAAGCGATGATCAGGCCATAAAGTAAACTGAATTAACAGAAGAAGATGGGGGGAGGGGTGTGGTCAGCAAAAATACACGAATAAACGAAACTTATTTATTTGTGCCAACGTTTCGACCTGAATTTCAGGCCTTCAAATGAAGACGGGATCTTCGTTTGAGTCCCCTAATGAAGGCCATCTTATCCTCATATTAATCTACGTTCAACTATCAACAACTCATTATAAGCTGAATTGCGTTTAACGTTTGCCATCTGACTATCTGCTAATATGGCAAGGATCTCAGTCTTTAACAATGGTCCTAAATGATCTAGGTATACCACACGGACTTAGGATTTTCTGCGGAAAATATTTGGGTTATTCATCAGCATTTTTCAGTTTCAAAGTTCTTTTTTAAGTAGCATAGTAAAAGAAAAGTGGAATGACATTTCGTGACGAACAGTAATCTGTGACATCAATCAAACACTTGCTTTAAATATATTCAAAAGCTCTGATGTATATCTATTAATGATAGGTCGATCGACCTCTCTTTATCTCCCATCACGAGTACACTGCCATTATCTCAACTCAGCAATTGATTTTTTTTTTTAACTGGTTTTAAAACTGTTGTTAAATATTTGCATCATTTAATGAAAATAATGAATGTATGTACTCATATCATATTTACAGACAAATATAAATAAATCAAACAGCAGTAATCTAAATTTAAAAAATAAAGTAAAATGAAATAAATAATCCCAGGCATATCACGCCGTTTTCAAATTTTAGACGCTTTTTAAATATTGCTCGATTTAAGTCTCCTCTCCCCGTTTTAAGCAAATATTTCAAAAGTGAAATAGGACCATCGCTCCCTGGGGGTCTTCGTGGGGCGGATTCAGCCGGAAAGTGATCAATCCAATAGACAATATTAAAAGGGATGAGAGAGCATTAGATAAGACTTATAGAATAGGTTTTCTTTTTTCCTTTTGGACTCATAGAGTTGATAAAACATAAAAAAGGGGAGCTACCCGGGAGGTCTTACTGGGGTGGGTCCGGTTAGGAAGCATTGCATTTTTTTTGTGTTATGATCTCCTCTTGTGAGACTAATCATCCGGTAGTGATATATAAGACCACAAATTCAAATCAACTTATACCAGCCAATCGAAATAACCAACTTACACACGCGTACGCATATAATTTGGCAAACGTGTTCCAGCACCTTTAATGCTCGCGAAGCTGTATAATCTGTTTAAGATTTAATAGTGCAGGCAGTGGGGGCTTTTACTAGGAAAGATTTCGCATCTTGCACTTCCAAGTTTTTGAGGCCACTGTACACCACTTTGAATTTTGCCACCTCAATTTTTTCCTAAAAATTAAAAAAAGAACAAAAACAGATTTTTTTTTTAGTTTTTCTTTTTTAACATTAATTTTTTTTTTTAACATTATACTATATTAATTTAAAAAATAATAAATTCTCTATATGTTCGTATTGGAAATTGTTTTCGCCTCGGAAATAGCTTAGGAACATCCACTTCTAATCTAAAGTAAAAAAGTTCAAAAAATATTACATTGTTTTTTGGGACGCTGATTACGAATATAAAGATTTTTATCTCAAATTTTTCTGTCAAGAGCCCTTTTCAAGTCCTACCTCATGATTTCAACTCGCCCTTGCTCCAAGCCTGTTTGTGGTAAAAGTTTACTTTATCTTCCCCAAAAAGGCGCGAAACGATTTTAACAGGAAGAGACTATCTTCAATAACCCGAAAGGACCCGAGAAGTACCGGAGATGACCGATTCTCAAACCTTCGTTTGAAAATGAATTACTCGCAACTTCGACAGGGATTTTTCCCCTCTAGAGGAAATTTCTACTGGTAAATGTCCATTACATCTTATCCTCCACTACCTTTCCGTTTATCAGCATTTCTTAAAAACCCGCTTTTCCATCTCTATTCACCTTCTTCCCTGTCAACCTTCCTTCTAAGGAAGGTTCTGCAATCTTCAGTTCATATCCGCTCCACGTCGAGTTAAGTGGCTCTTACACCATTTTCCTTGTTTTTTCATGATAACACATTATTGGTAAAATATTGTGTCTTTTGGTTTGTTTGATAGTCGAGAAGTGGCTATTCTTTGAGGAATGTTGCAGGTCCAACCATTTAAACTTCTAACAAATGAGAGTTTGAGGGTGTCTCTCTTTATTCTGTGTGTGAAAAGCTTTTTAATTAATGACTTACTTTAGTAATACCATAATAATAACTGACAATTATAAGTCCACATAAAAATGGTTTCCCTCATTTTTAGGGGAGCTAAAGTATATAATTATCTTTTTTTTATGTTTCTGGAAAACACTTGGGATGGGCAACCTTACATCCTTGTTCAGCAACCTCAACAACATAGAAGTGAGAAATATCAACATTCAAGATAAGTATTTTTTATGCACTCAGTTTCTTGGACAATAACTCATTGATAAAGATACTTGAGTGTCGATGAATCTCCTAATCAGTGCCTAAACGATTCACTTACCATACAAGGGTGAATTGGTATGTTCATAAGAAAGGGTTATTAGATCAAAGTGTAGAAAACGATTTAGAATTCATGTTTGACCTGCTTGCCATAAGCTCATTTCAAACCTTTCTTCTTTACACTGCCACAACCATAGTCAAGAATAGATTTGGCAGAAATGGAAGGATATTAAAAGATATATACTGTTCCTTATTGACCTCATATCTTTGATTGTAGCTGTTGCTCAAGCAAAAATAGTCCAGTCAAATGCAAGTTAACATAGAAGAATTGTAAACTAATTTCTTTCAATGGGTTCTAATGTAAAACTGTTTCCAAGAGGATAGTAGTATCATTAATCAATATATCACTCCGTGAGGATGTGCAGGCCTATGTCATATTTTCAAAATGGCCACTGTTTATTTTTAAGTTTAAAGCCAATAATTCCTGCGTTATTTTTTATACCCAATAAGCTATTGTATTACAATTAGCTTAAATATGTAACTTAGTAAAATTTAAACAAATAACCTTTGCTATATTACAAGACGTATATGTCATCATAAATTTTGATAGGAAACATAATGTTACCAGAATACAGTGTCCAGTGTCACTATAGTGCAGTGCATTTTTGTTTATACCTAGAAACCCATTTACAATGAAAATATTTTACCTCTTTCTTTTTTAATTGAGTTTCTCATTTTCAGAAGTAAAAAGTCCACCTATTAAAAGTGTCCACTTTTGTTGTTTTGTTTCTCTATACTCATGTAAAAATTAGATTTTTAGGAAAAGACAATATATTTTGCAACATCTAACTGTTAGAAAATAAGTCAAATTTTTCTTAAATACCCAATCTTTTTCTGGTAGCGTACCCATATTTCAACTCACATATGATAAATGTTAATGATGATGAGAACTTAGTTGACCATGGATATATATATGTATCCACCAACCAATAGAACCAATATATATATATATGTATATATATGTGTGAAGATGGGTGGGAGGATGGTCAGAGAATAACATAAATAAGTTAAAAGTTTAAACCATCCTCTCCTCATATAAATGTTTATGATTACATTTTCATTATTAAATAGTACAAGCCAACAATACAAGAAATTAAGATGAATCAAAAATCATTCATGCTATCCATCAACTCAGGACTTGGTCTGGCCAAAGAATTTCTTGAAATAATACATAAACATTGAAAAACAATATCATAAGTTAAATTTTGATAAGAAAAGTAAAACAAGATGGGCCATCTACAGCTTTGGTAGTTGGGCATAGGCCTTACCAATCTGAGATCTGCTGGTGGCACAGGTTCAAATCTGGCCTGGGACATTGACTTTTTTCATTGAGTGACGCTCCCACAAAATGAAAAATTTGATCCCAACCATTGTTAGAATAGGTTGGTAAGCTGTAGATAACCCCCGTATGTCAAAGGGTGGTCAACATCAAGATAAACAATTAGTTTTTGTTTCCAATGAGATCGTTTGAAATTGTTCTTTCTTTCATCAATTTGTTTCCTAGATCATGTTTTACTTTTACATTTATTATTAGAATAAGACTTTAATTCCATATTAGGAGCCATTTTATTTTTTCAATTACTTAAAAGGCTGTTGAGTATAATATTAAAAGTGTAATTTAAAGCAAGGTAACACAAAAATCATAACAATACTCACCTTGTTCTACATGATTGGATATTTTATATCAACCATAAAATAATTTAAGTAGTAGTTGGTCAATCACTAGATTGATTATACTTAATACTACAGATACATAAAAAATTCCAAATGTTACATTAACAAAATATAACTCAGAAAAAGAATACAAGATTTATGTAAAAGTTTCTAATTGCCAAGAGCACCAACCTTTGGGACACCAACTGGGAATTATGGAAAATTTCAAATATGAGATAAATTAATTTTAGCCTATTAATAAAGCAACTGAATTACAGATAAATTGAATGAAATACAAATAAAAACAGAGTAATATGCAATATTTTAATAGAATAATGTATAATAGCCAGAGGAGACAAGAGTGCTCATGAGATAAGTGCCTGAGAGCACTAATTGTCTAAAATTGATACTGTTTATACACACATACTTCCTTAAAATAGTTTTCGAAAAATTGAGGATACTTCTTTTTCACATAAGCATACGATTTAAGAAATAGAGAGATGATTGGTATTAGTTAAGCAAGCTAATTTTCATGCTTTAAATACTAGTATGGCCGATAGAAGATGTGATTATAGTGTTGAAATTAAAAAAAATTCTAGAGTAAGTTTCATGAGTAGTGTTTTGAAAGCTGGATATCTAGTTCTTTTCTTTAGTTAGCTCAGATTTTGCAGTTCCTTTTAAGATATACAATTTGTCCAAAGGAATGCAAGTAGCAAGTTTGCTCAAAAACTATCAAGTCCAATCCCAAAATACATTATCTGTACACTTCATTATATAGTTTAACAATAATACGAGTATTATGTTAATTTAATTTTATAATTCGAGTAATTTTTGGTTGTTCCAGGTAATATAAAAATTGACAAACACAAGTTTATGGTTTCACAAAACAGTGGTTAAGTAACTAAAGTACCTGATATACAAGTCAGAATTTAATTAAAGAATAGAATAGTAGAAAATTAGAGCAGCTTTTGAATATTTAGGCTAATTCAAATGAAATTAGGTAAATTTTCTTAATTAAAAAAAATTGGACCTAAATCAACACTTCTCTTCAAGTTATACACTATTAATTGTCACGGAATGACCATAAAAATACTCTATACATGTATGTTCCTAAGAAATATGTTCACTATTCATCTTGTTATGGTTAATCTACAAAAAATCAACAACTATTTCAAAAAAAGTTATTCAGTATTTTTTATTCCTGAACTATAATAAGTAGTGAAGTGATGTCCATTGAACATTCTCATACAATTTTGATTACATTTTAAAATAAAACAGGTTATCATATTATCATTTATTATTATTATTAAATAAACTTTATTTTCAACAAAATTATAGTTGTCAAATCTTATTTTATGTTTAAAGCATAACTTGAGTCTTGGCTAATTTACATACCATGAGAGTTCTGAGCATAAAAGAGAATCAGAGGTATTAAAAAAAGAATCTTAAGGCATAACGGTTTTTAGATAGGATATCAATGAAGATAAATATAAGACAAAACTAATTTCATTTAAAGCTTTCTTTAATATATACATAGATTCATTTTAATATGTACATAAGAGAATAATTCGAGAATTCACAATTTCAGATTGACTGCAGGACACTCGAATGCTTCCTCCAACAATTAAATCACACTTTTTTTTTACTGGAAAAATTAGAATTCATTACTTATTCATCCATTTAATTAATTATTCACTCAGTATTATATATACATGTATATTTTATATATGTTAAAACTAGCATACATTATTAAAAAATATACAAGTTATTGAATTCCCTGATAGGAGTATTATATGTTATAAAAAGCCATAATGTAATATTGAGGTAATATTACAGGAGTGAGTGAGGTTAGACAGATTCTGTAAACTAAAAACAAATAGACCAAATATTTCATGAGAAACTATGATGAACCCAGGAATCGTATGGGTAACTTTTTGCGGTAGATTCAATGACAGCATTCGTAGGCTTGATTCGAGTAGGCTTTTCACAACAAAAAATCATACGCATATTGTCTGCATCTTCACGATAAATACCAGCAACTGGTTCTGCAAAAAAAAAATAATATCGATAATAATAAGTAATTATAGACATTAATCAACTACAGCATTAAGGTAAAATCATGGTGTTTTGTTTTTAAACTTGAAGTTATCTATAAAAGGATAGTCAAATTTACAGTTTGTTGGCCCAAATTACTTAAACTTGTCTAGGAATTAAAACACATTCTTTATTATATTCATAACATAGTAACAAATCTCCTTTTTTTTTGCTTGAAAGTCTGGTCAAGAGGTTATTGCTAGACAAACAAATTTATTATATTCAATTTCTACATGACTTTGAAATTTTTAACATGGGCATGTTAGTTAAAAAATTAATGATTATTAACTAATTAATAATCATTAGTAAGCAAAAATAAACAATACTCTTAAATAATAAACAAATATCTTTCATTAATATTCTAGCTACTACTATCACAATTAAAATAATTCTGGAACGGTATTGATCCAATTACATACATGAATAATCTTGCATTAAAACTGAAAATATGTTTAAAAGCTACAATCCACAGTAACATTGGAGAAGAGGTGTCCGTTAGATGTATTTAATTATTTTAATAGTATTTAAATATTATAATATAATTATAAATAATATTTAAAGGTATTTAAATACCGATAATTACAAAAGATTTAAGTCATAAGAATGTTGATGTTGAGTTAAGTACCTACTCAGACTCAGAAAAAAATTCTCTTATTATCGATTGGAAGAAAGGATTTAAGTTCTATATTATGATAATACTATGGTTAAAACTGTATTGTAAGTTCTTATACATAATTATTTGAACTTTATTCTACATCTTCTAAGAAATCAAGTGAATATGGACTTAAATCCTTTATAATTATCAGTACATTGTTAAAGTAAAATATTGAAGACACTTTTTGGCTATGATATTCTGGCAGAGATTCGCCACCTGTATTTAGGAGTCTTATAATGAGGCCCCATCTACTCGACATGCTAAATTCTGATGACATTCATATTATTAAATCAACAAGGCATAACTAGTCTTATTGAAAACAGTTTATAAATTTAAAAGTATATTATTTTAAATTTTTTATAGTGTAATTCTATTTCATTATATTATATTATTAGTTTATTTAGTGGTAAATTTTAACTTTGTTATAATTTGTTTTCGCTTTAGCTATGTATTTTTAGTACAAAGCAATGTATACTTATTGGTACTTTACATATATTTTATTTTATTTTATTTTTCTAAATTTTGGTACTCAAGATAAATCTATATAGTTTTTTGTTTCACTTTTTTAATCAACCTCCAGCAAAGTATTATATTTTATATTATATTATATTCCATTGCCAAAGTACTTTTTTTTTGGATACTGTATTTATATATTTTTTAAAATAAAAGAAATTATTATTATTATTGTATCCATGACTATAACAAATTTTAATCCTTGAGAAACTGTTAATTTTTGTTTTTTTACTTAAAAACAATGATATAGGAGTAAAATAAAAAAAATTAAAATATATATAAAATTCATTGTGACGGGCAACTTACCAGGAGCTCTGCAATTCCAGCATTCCATCCAAGGCTCAGACTCGTCATCAGAATCATTACTATCTCTTTCTTCTGCCAATGACACTGTTGAATCTGGTTCTACTTCATTGGCCGGCACTGGTTGCTGGGACTCCACTTTTTTAAGGGCTCCAGACATCCTTCCAGGTGGAAGCTGTGTTGCTTCGATCACATCAGGTATCTGTGCTGTCTATATCATAAAAGTATAAAACACTATATAATTGTAGAAATGAAATATTTTTTTTTATTTTAATCATTTATTTATTGTTATTTACAACTGTATAACATATATACAAGTAAATTTGCTGTAGGTGACATAGTGACATGATACAAATATGTGGAGAATCTATCCACTGATAGAACTCCAATAACATTTCTAGAGGAGAAGATCTCGAGGCCATCTTCTTTTCAGACGCCTAGGAGGATTATTAGGTAATGAAGGAGAAGCCAGGTTAGAAACAAGTGGATTTGGGTGGTTGAGAAGTTTATCATGGAACGAATGGTATCTGGTTCTGGCCAAATCGGCAACATATGGAACATTGAGATCCTGATGGATGACTTGATTTGTGACAAAGTAAGGAACATTAAGGAGTTTACGAAGGATTTTGGACTGTAAGGATTGGATTCGGGAGGACTCTGATGGTTTAGTGGAGGCCCAAAGCTCAACTCCGTATGTCCAGATAGGCCTTATAATAGTCATGTAGGATATATATTATAGTATGTAGGATATAGATTATAATGTCTTTTGTAATGGATTGGGAATTTAGACCGTTTGTCAAGTAAATGTTGTAATAGTCGGAATCGACGAACAGTTTCTTGTCTTTTTAGTCTTGTATGAGGATTCCATGTCAGTCGTTTGTCGAGATGTAGTCTTAAGTAACAGATCTGTTCGACAGGAATAAGGGGGGTATTATTTAAGGATACTGTTCGGCAAGAGGTCATTGCTTTACGACGAAGGGTAAAATCCAATTTTGGCATCATTCTTCTACGATGGTGATGTGGGATTGGAGGGTTTGGGATGCAATGTAAGGATCATTGTTCACTGATAATAGACAAGTATCATCGGCATACTATTAAATCTATTTGGAGAAAATATAATAAAATATATATTTATATATAGTTGACCGTAAAAATTGATATATAAGAAGATGGTCAGGATTGTGGTCAAAAGAGAAAAAAAAATAGTTGTAAACTATTTTTGTTTCTCTTTTGACCACAGCCCTGACCATCTTCTTGTATATTTATTTATGATTGGAAAAGTTTGTCGGGGGGTGCGGTCAGCAAAGAACAACA
>NW_027115892.1:533409-561527 GCF_000696795.3 Halyomorpha halys
AACAACATAAATAAACCAAACCATATTTATTTATTGGCATAAAGTTTTGTTTATTTATGTTGTTCTTTGCTGACCGCACCCTCCGACAAACTTCTCTAATCATTAATCTACAGTCAACTATCTACACCTCATTAATAAGTAGTTTTGTACTATTTGAGTTTTTTCTTTGACCGCACCTTATAAATTTCTGTTCCGAATTGAGCGAGGACCAATTTCAATTCAAAGTTGGTTGGTAAATAAAAGTTTGCAACAGATTTAGGCTGTTAAAATTGATGTGCAAATTATGGAGTAACTTCATGACAATATCTTCGACTTAATCATGATTGGTCCGGTTCTATTGCTCAATTAGTGGGATAAGCCCTGAGATCCTGGATTATATTTTCATATAATCACCTCATTATATTTTCTCCTCTGTAGTGAGACCAACAGAAGAGGCATATATTTTATATAACTTTATGTAAATATTTTAAATAATTTGTGTATACATTATCATAATCATTTTCCCCTATACCGTTTGAGAAGTATGGGGTTACAATTTGTAGAGTCTAGACCAGATATCTCGTTCTTGGACCATCACCCTTCTCCTACTCCAGTCCATATCTCGCTTCCTGAATGTCTCCTCAACACTCTCCTCCAAGGAAATGCGTGGTCCTACTCTTGGCCTTCTTCCCTCCACATGAGACTTAAATGTCTTCCTGGCAGTTCTTTCCTAGTCCATCCGAAGGAGGTGTCCGAACCACCTTAGCTTGTGCCCCTCTAGGATGTTCTCAGCCAGTTTGACTCTGAGGTTAGTCCTTATGGTACTGTTCTGTACTCTTCTCTACTCTTCCTTCCACTTTACGAAGGTACCGCATATCCATGGATTGGATCCGGCTCTTGTGTTTCAAGGTGAGGGTCCACGATTCGGAAGAGTAGGAAAGAATAGGGAGGAACATCGATTTGTAGATCATTATTTTAGTTTTTCTCGTCACCTCCCTTTTATCCAGAAAATCACTTCGAAGAAAACTAAATATTCTTCAAACTGCACTGATTCTTTGAGAAACTTCTTCATCAATGAAGCTTATTTCGTTGAGAAGAGCACCTAGATATTTGAAATTCTGGATCTGCTCAAGACTTCTCCCATTCACTGGGTGGTTCCTTTGAGTATACACCATGCAA
Source organism: Halyomorpha halys (assembly GCF_000696795.3). NCBI lineage: Eukaryota > Metazoa > Arthropoda > Insecta > Hemiptera > Pentatomidae > Halyomorpha > Halyomorpha halys. The sequence continues at coordinate 534,568 of NW_027115892.1, forward strand.
AAAGCATATATACATATAGTGTTAGTACAAAATTATTAAAATGTTGTAACAATATCATATACAATACAATAGAAAAAACTAGACAAGACAAAAAACAAGAGGTTAAAAAACAATATTAACAAAATATATATATATACAGATTTGATATATCATAAAGTATGATCATTTAACAATCTGTTAATATGTCCTTTTTAAAGACATACATCTTGGATTAACCAGACAGAGTTTCAGCACTGGAGGTTGCCCATTAAAAAAGGGTTCTACTATAGGGGTATTCATGATGTTGTGTTAAATGTTTTACCATGTTAAATGTTATAACTATAAGATTGTGAGCAGGCCTATTTGAAGTCATGTTAAACGTTAAATGCATAAGAGTCCCTAGCGGATTTTCTCAGCAACTTGTTGTATAAGCCTTTATGTTTATAACTTTCCTTCCAGACCCTCATGTTATTGTTTACTTCAGTTTTGATTTAAGTAATTAATTACAACATGCCTAGAGTGAGTGAAAAGTGGAATTTGTGAGAAAGTTTAGATTATGAAATGAAATGAAAAAATAACTTTATTCTGGGACATATGTCCCCTAAGAATAATTACATGGTTCATATAGTGAGATTTTTATCTGGCGAGCGTTTACAAATTTTCAGATAGTAGTATGAAATTACATTGTTTTTTTTACTGTTTTTTTTTTTCTCAAATGTATCATTAAAATTATCCATTCTGGTTTAATAACAGGGATATGAATACCACAAACACACGAAAGAACTGAGCTGTCACAACAAACATGGCGGCAATATCAACTGGTCTATTGCGTGACGTCATTCTCCATTTAACAGACCAAATAACAGACTCTCAGCCATGTTAAATGTTATTTCGTTTTACCACGGTAAAAGAAGGCAATTTTTTTTTGATTTAACATGAGTTTTTCCATTTAACACGCTTTAACATGTTAAACCAAAGATCATGAATACCCCTTATATTATAAATTGAAGGCTGAACTAATGGTAAATTGAAAAGATGGTCCAGGTGGCAATCAGAAAAGCAATTAAAAAATAGCCGTTACAAATAATTTAAAAAAGTATAAATATATAAAAAAAAATATTCAATTTAAATCTCTAGCATTAGAGTGCCCCAAATGAAAAACTATGAGGGATGAAATATACGTTAAAATTTAATTTATAATTCAAACTATTTTTCAATTTTTTTTATGACTGCTGTCTGGACCATCTCAACTATATTATCTACATATTCCATCCTCCTCAAATGACCACTAAAATACATCACAGGTAAAAATGAAATTGAAATAGTTTACAATGTAAAAGTACCTCCATAGGTTCAGTTTCATTGTCATCTTCCAATACTAGTGTAAAATCTAAGTTATCTTCTTCTTCTTCACTTGAAGAGTCTTCCTTCCACCAGCTACCCAAATCTTCCATTTCATCACCACTATTATTTCCCATTTTTTCATCATCGCTTACAGTTGTTGGGAGTGTTTCCCTGGCAAAATCGTCCAGTGTTATACACATACCTATAGAAGTAAATAATATATCCTATTTTAAATAATTGATATAATATAAATATATTCCACATTATTTACTACACTGTAAAGTAAATATAGCGCATAATGTCTGCATTTAAAATTAAAATAACAGAAATTTTAGAAAGATTAAGCTTAAAAACTGTTGATTTCATAATCTGTTATAGTATCTGATTTATTTAAAACAAAAAAAAAAAATGTTTGTTCTACTTTAATCAAATCATCTTTTGTTTTAAGTAATTTTTTATAATAATTAAGGTGATACAATCAGCAATATTTTTTGTTTTTATTCTACAAATAAATCCATATTGACTGGCATATAATAACCTTTGAACCCAGATAGAAAATGATAACAAAAAAAAATTAAATAATTTTCCTTTTCTCTGCTTCTAGGACACATTGACAAGAGCCCTCAGAAACATTTATAATGTTTTTCAACCTAGTAACACCAACAAATGGTTGAATAAAAGAGAGTGTAATCCTCCTCAATAATTTGAAAACTTGAAAAGTCGGAAATTACATCAAACTGCAAAAATTATAGCAAAACATTTTCAAAGAGGTCCTAATTCACAAAATTTATTATGAACGCAATTGAGAGAGGTCAGTTTTCCAAAAATTTTTATTTCACCTCAGAGAGGCCTCAAAATCTATTGTGAATTATGAGTAGTGGAGTCCTGGCACTTATGTCTAACATTTCTAATCACTTGTGCATATACAATTGATATGCTCTAAATTAATGGTTCCCAGTATTAGGAACGAGGCTGTGACAGGGCACTAGGAAATAGGAGAAGTTAACCTTCCTAATGGTGGCTACTAAGTTTAATTGAAAAATATTCATATGTTTTATTTTTATTTTTCTCCTGTTATTCTCTGTTAACCAACATGTCTCAAATGTTCCTTCAATAAAATAAATTAATACTATTTTTAAATCATTTAAATATATTATATTCACAATTTAATTTATTTTGATCTTGATTTATTAGTCAGTTTTTTGTAGCGATTGGTCCATTCTTTTTTCCATACAAATTTCAGATTTATTTAGTTAATTAGATGACTTGGTCATGTACTTATTGTCTGTACAAAACATATATGAAAAATCCAAATATAATGCAGATGAAATGGCTAAGAATAGTAATTATCCTGTAATATTAAGTACGTATCATTCATTCAATGCAATGTCACGACTCGAAAATCATGATTTTTGAGTTTAGACTATAAGAACAATGACAATGATATTAACTTTTAACAAGCAGAGTGTCATTTTTGAACATCCAAGGTTCATGTTGTCTTTAAATCTTTTATCATAGTTTTACAAAAATTAATATAGCATCTAAAACTTTTAATAGATCTAAAAAATGTTAATATTTAGGTGTAATAATTGCATTGAATGAGCAATATATACCATTAGTCACATAACATCAAGTATTTGTTGCAATGAGTAAATCTGGATTTATAAAAATTACTCACATGTCTGTTAATGAACTATCAGATGAGGAAACTATGTCCTTAGGAGTCAAGGAGACCCCCAGGACAGAGCCATCAGATTTAAGCCTCACCGTTACATTTACTTTATTAGAGTTGAACAGTTCCAGCGCCTTCTGGTCATTAGCAAGCAGCTTCCTTACACCTTCGTAAACAGTCATATTTCTGTTTTTCTTGGTTTTATGATTATAGGCAATAACTCGAGAACTGCATGGAACTACCTTCTCTTTTTTGTTCCTAGGGGAAAAAACACAAAAAAAAAAAAATAAAATAAAATAAATAAATAAAAAGAAACATTAAGAAAACAGAAATAAAATAGATAAAAACATTGGATTAGTTTAAAATAAAGATTTTATTCTCTTAAACATAAATAAAAACTAAAATGGTTATTAAAATTCAAACCAACTTTCTCAGTATTTTAAGTTTTTATATTCTAGTAAAAAAAAAAAAAATTAAACCTAATAACAGCAAGTAAGATTCAATGAAAACTACCAAACGTGAACCAGTTGCTATATATTACAATTACTAACTTCAAAATAACTATGTAAAAAAATGATTATTAATTAATTAGAATTTATTTATTATTATTTTTTTTTTTTAGAACCCTTGATTTTTAAAATCCAGAAGCAATTTCTTACTTTTTTATGTTAATATTTCCGTATTGTATTTTGAAAATAAAAGAATTCCTAGAAATATTCAATTTGCATGTCTCATCCTCAATACATCACTATAATATTTGAAATCTAAGTTTATTTGATGAGGTTAGTGAAATTCTAAGGATATAAATTTATTAATTTGACAATTTTTCATCCTAGGTTTTCTAATTTTAACTATTCAATAAACTTTCTCTCCGAAGCAACCATATTTATTTGTAATAAGGGTTCAAGCTTAGTGAACATCTATCTTTAAGTTTTTAATATGTCCTGAGGCACCATATATTTGGTAGAAACTTATAATATAAACTTTTTTTTGCTGGAAGATTGCTGATTGACTGTGCGATCAAATTAAACTCAAATAGTACATAATATTATTATTTGAGTTTAATTTGATCACACCCAGACCATATTCCATTTATAAACTTTTTTTTTCTATTTCTTTTCTGAGGATTGACTAGTTGGTGGGTTTCAACATATACAGGGTGGTGAGCAAAGTAGCTTGAAGAAATTCCCTGACGTTTCCATATTTTTCCCAGATATTCTTTATATTGATTATTTGTTTTTATCCAACAAGTTCTGGATGCTTATAACAGTACTAAGAGGACACTTGTTTTAAACAGACACAATTTTGTATTCTGAGAAACACACTTGTTCTTCAAAAACGCTCCATTGTCTTTGCACATTATCCTATATTCTCATCTATTCCTCCATCTCCACTGACAATAATTCCAAGATAGAGGAATAAATCTACTCTTTTCAACTCTGCAGTTTATTCCTCTGTTCTTTATTTTGACTGTGCTAAAAATAACAGACCCACCTTTGCAGATTTTTCTTTCATTCTTTTCATTTTGTATTCAATGTTTTGGAAAGATTATGCCAGGAAACAGATCTCATCAGAAAACTCTGTCTTCTAGTCAGTCCATATTGTCCTACTATATTCCCTATTCCTTATGGTTGTATGCATAACGTAATCCATTATATCAACAAATAGAGTGGGCGGCAAAACACATCCTTAGTGTGCTGTATTTGTAGTTTTAATTGCTTCAGTAAGATTCCCTTCATGAAGAACCTTGTACTCAAAGTCTTCATAGAATATTTTTATAAGGTTTAATATTTTTTCTGGGATTCCATACAATGCAAGCAATTGCCACATTATTTTCCTATTGACCGAATCAAAAACTTACACTCACTACACAAAAACTCTACAATGACCATATATAGGGTAATTAACCATTCCTTACTTTGCTCTATATGAAAGGTTTTTATAAGATCGGCGGAACTCTTATCACATCTCCAGCCCTAACTTTTCATCTAAATACTTTTTAGTCCTGTGCTTTATTATTATTGTAAGGACTTTAATTGGAACATAGAGCAATATTATTTCTCTCCGGCATGGCCACCAGATGGTTCAATTTCTGATGTAGTGGACTTCTACAGAATGGGAACCACTGCTTGAGGTGGATGACAGAGGGCATTTTTATACTTCAACTAATTAACACAACTTCATACCCATGAAAGCAGGACTATTACACTTTAGAAAAAATTCATTATACGAGATAGATCAAGGAATTATATTCAAATATATAAATATTGTAAATGGTATAGTACAGTAAGTTTACTTGTTACTGAACTAATAGTTGAAAATATTAGCTCTTATGGAACTATAAATCTGTTCAGTAAGTTTTTTTTTTTTTAATTGATCCTTTTTTCCCCTCAAAAATTCGGTTATTTTTCAGTCAATCAGATGCATCAGGACATATTTCATATATGTATGGAACAGGCATGTATTATCTAAATTTAATAAGTGTAAAACCGCAGGCAAAAGCAATTACTTAGAAATAAAAGGAGCTCAAAGATGAAATGAAATCTAATAACAGACTCCTATCAAGCTGAACAAAGCCAATCCCACCTCAACCTGGAAAAGTACTAGGAAACTGGTTAAATTTTATACAAAACAATAATAAATTACCCAATTAAGTATTTTAAAAATAAGTTTACATCTAGTAAGATGTCCATTAGTTAAGTGGAAATCAAATTTTCTGTAAGGTCATTCCACATCAACTCGGCACACTTTTCAACCTTACCACTTCAGATTTTATTCAAATCTTGCTCAGATAATGTTAAGCACAATACAGTTGCTGTTATACATATGAAAAAAACTGACAATTGGAAGCAGAATGGTTATTTTTGCCACAATACATGATCAAGGTATTTGTAACGGAGTTGGAAGTTTTGTACAAAAAAAAAAAAATAACAGCCACGCCAGTTTGCAAAGACACTATGAAAATCAAATCTCAATATAACCAGTGGAAAACATTGCCAATGAATAGTTTACTTATTCGGCCCATGAAGACTATGTTGAATCAGAAGGTTTTTAGATAAAGCATCGCCTATCTAAGAGATGCACCAATACTAACATTTATTTCCAAAACTACATAAAAAAACACTGGTTAAAAGCTTTTAATGTAATCAATGATTTCCAAAAATAAAAGAATCCCCTGGCTGTTTAACTGAATCATAACTCACGTTCAGGTTATGTTTATTTTCATGAAAACTTTAATATTAACATAGCTGTTATATAACATTATAATGAATGGAGAGATGAATTTATAAGTTTTTAACATCGAAGTCATTTCCACCCCATATTTATGGGAACAATTTATACTAAATCACAAAGCTGGACTTGAGATAGTCTAGCTCACAGGTACTGAACAATTTTTTCTTAATCAAAACCATCAACAATTCTGATGTGAATATTTTTTAAAATATTAATCAGGGATAAAACAATTATCATTTTATAATTATCAAACATTTCACAATTTAACATTATCAAACGTGAAAAAGAAGCAACAGATTTTAATAATGATACTCCACACCTTAATAATGCCCATCCTCCTAAAACTTGTTTCTTAGTTATTAAAACTGATTCACACCCAATTTGACAGAAAAAGCTTAAGTTACAAAGAGAAAATAGAAGTATAAAAATCAGTTTACATACTAAAATTGTTCTTAGCATAAAAATGCATTTGAAAGCAGAAAAAAAAACTGGGATATAAGTAAAAATACTTACATGGTGCGATTTGGGGAACATAGTTAAAAAAATAAAATTAAAAATTATCTATGGATGGACCTAACTGCCATAATTTTGGCAGTGAAAGTGAAATAACAATAAATTAATGAACATAAAACAATTTGAATTCATACGGTGTTGTTAAGTTTCAACAGGTATTCTGTATAGAGATGTGTAGTTCGTGAACGAACTAGTTCAAATGAACTGTTCACATTAAGGAACTACTTAGTTCAGTCGTTCTTTATGTGGTCCCTAGTTCCTTAGTTACTTTTTCTTGTGGACTAACTTGGTTTTATAGTTATGAGTAAGAACTTCATAGGAAAGCTAAAACTATGAAACTGAGTTATAACTATCGAACTAAATTGGAACTATCGACCTATTGAACTATGAGGATTCGTTGTGAAAAAAATATTTATTATGTTTATAGTGAAATCAAAATGTATTTACTTTCTGTTAGTTTTCGCTTTTTATTAATTTACTTTCTTACTACAATTTCTTTATTGTACTTTTACTTTGGTATAACATTGCCGACGTTTCGAACGGTCTGTTAATCTTCAGGGCCTTATTTTAAAAAATATATATTGTTACAAAGACTTTTCTTACATTAAAGTTATGAATTATAGCCAATAGAATAACACCTGACAAAAAATAAAAGTAACAATGATTTCCAGTAAACAATTTTGGAACACTATAGGTCAAAGGATACAACATATCCAATTAAGATTGGTCTTAAGTAATAATAATGACTAAAGTTTCAACCTCGCATTACGAAATCAATTTACTCCCAAATATTTCTTTCAGGCTTATATTTGCCCATTCGCATTTCTGATATAAATTGAGTTAATCCAGTCTGATACGCCGAAAAACAGCCTTTTGAACTAGATAGTTTCTTTAGGACGTCGAAGCCTCAAAGGATCCTTCAATGAAAAATGAACTATCTAGTTCTAATAAACCATCTAGTTTAAATGAATCGTATAGTTCAAAGGAACTGTCTAGTTCAAATAAACTCTCTAGTTCATTATACTGAATGAACTGCTGAAGAACTACTTAGCTCATCTCAAACAGGATTCATCCTTTGGGTCTGTTGAAGCAACACAGTTTAAAGTCTACCTTCACCATTTATAATCAACTAAATCTTCTTTAAGACTATTCGGATTATTTTTATGAAACTTGGTATTATACATGTTTCTCAATACATGTGCTTGCCCTTACCTTCTGGACTTACATTTCCCGTCGTAACTGCAGGCTCGAACCCTGCAGAACGAAGTTTCCATCCTTCGAGGACTTACGACTCATTCCTGTAAGACTCATCTTGTCCATTCAACTCCTAGACAGCTACCTAGCCCTATTGTCGAAGCCTTCTGGAATAAAGTACCTCAAATCTTCAATCGGAATCAAAACCATCTAATATCTAAAACAACACCCTCGACACCATAATCTTTCATCTCGTATACTTTCATTGGTGTATAAAAGAGGAAATAAAAAAGAAATAAATTATGCATACACTGAATAAAAAAAGGTGACATTTATCCTAGTAATATTTTTTGAATTGAATTACTGAAAGTATATTAAAAGAGTTTATTTGCATATTGTAGTTAAATTAATCATAAACAATAATGTTAATGTTAAGAGTTCATTTCGAAATGGACATAAAAATATTAAATAAAATAACTTTTACCTATGCATAAAAATATGCAATTAAATTCTATAACTTCAAGTTTGTCTCACATTGAATGAAATTGTTGATGTAGAATGGAGTAGGGACAAATAACGAAGATCTATTTCAGATGTGCTATAATTGGCATTAATCTACAGGAGTGTGAACATATTTTCTGGTTAATTTTTAGGTAAAATTATAAAAGCATAACACACATTGTTGCTTGAGGTATGAAATAACATGGTTATAATTATAGGTACAGCTATAACCACGCACATGATTTAACTTGTATAACGCCGATGGTCTTTGTCATTTATTTATTACAGTACTGTTAGTAAGGTTTTTAATCTAAATTTTTGTTCCAACGACCACTTTTGACTGTCAAGAACTGTATGGAGCATGCGCAGTACGGGTTTTTCCTCCCACAACTGTGTAATTATTTACAGTCAAAGGTGGTTGTTGGGACATATCTAAAATTAGTTATTGGAAGGGATGTCCCTATGGGAAGTGGAGAGGTGGCGAGAGCCATTCCCAAAAAGTTGGAATATTAAATTCATACTAATTCAAACTGTGAAAAGATAGTACATATGCTATTTCAAAAAAGTTATTAAATTTAAAACCAACATCAAACCCTCTGAAGTTCGGTAATAAAATCGGGATTTTATAGAAATAATGTGTTTCCATAGAAAATAAAAATTGTCAGGTTTCAACATTGGTAAAAAAATCAAATTCACAATTACAGGGAAAATTAAAATATTTCATTCTTGCTTAAAAAATAATAATAGGAAATCATCGGATTATTTCAGAAATATTTAGATGAAACAAATTTACATTCCAAATATGATCTATTGATTAAAACCACAATTTGATATGATAATTGGAACGTTTTTTGATCTTTTATCCAACATCAGGTTGTGAATTTAATCAATAAAGCATTTTAAGAAGATATGTTTCAGCTAAATTATTAATAAACGCTCTATCCAAAAATTTTAAGCAAGAGTATGAAAAAATTTATTTAACATAAATAAAACAAAATTTTATAATTCACAATGAAAATTTTTATACACATACTTCTAACCTGGCAAAAATTAAGACTTTCTATCTTATTTAAAGGGGATTAAATGCAAATTTATACCTTATAAAAATATATATATTATACTTATAAGTAACAATTGTATAGAGTAGTAAAAATATTAACAGAATTTTTGAACAGTTATTTATTACAAATAAAATTACAATAAACATTATTGTTTTTAAAAACTAGAGTAATCTTTTTGAGTCTTTCTTCTTACTATAGTCATTACGTCTTTTTTTGCAATGTGAATTTCGAAAGTAAACCTACTTTATATGAACATCCAGATTTTCTATACCAATTTATTTGTGTTTTGCTAAACAAATTTTTGCCATTCCTATAATTACTAATAATCGGTCGTTGACATAGTTTCGGCATGACATTGAAAAAGTTGTCCATAATTCTTTTTTCTAGGCAGTCATCATGTTAAGGTAATAGTACGTAGCCTTCACCAACTGAAATAATAAACAATTAAAATGGTAACATAAGAGTTTAATAACAAATAAACTAATGGTTAAATAGTTTAAGTTAATGAAATAAGAATATAAATGTTTTTGAATCGACTTGGGCACAATAGCCTTCAATAGAAAATATTTTAGAACGAATAAATTTTGAGATTTTCCTTATAATATTAAGGATCTCATTTTTTTTTCTCTCACTCTCAACTTTTTACTAACAAATTATTAAGTTCAATACTACTACTTCAATATGCATTTTTACATATAAAAGTATATATAACAATGCATATACACGAAAATGATATTGTCCTTTGATCACCAAAAGGGTATTTCAAGGGCAGTTTAGGTTTGGGGAAGCTTATCTATCCTTCAGATAGATAATAAGATATCCTTCAGTCAGAATATCGACCATGGAGACGGTCCTTTGCCACTTCCGAGATCTTGGTGGAGGACCAATCTCTCGAAAGAATGGGTTTGTTCAGGCCTTCATCCAGTGAAAAAAATGATATGCCATTATCCTATGAATTCCGCAACAGATAGGAGCTGGAGTTTTTTTTAGATGACTCTGTTCTTGGACCTCTTTAGTGCCTCTGATACTCCATCATAATATGGAGCTCTGAAAGCTCTGAAGTCAGTTAGGCGTGGTTTTACAGAGTTGATGCAGTAAAGGTGAACTGTAGAGAAGCGTCGAACGAATTATGGCCTAATAAATCTGGTGCTTGAGTTGAAGAGATGGCTGGGGGATGTGGGCAGGTGGTACATCCTATGAGACGACTGCTTGGTGAGTTTGGGCCTTCCTCTTAAGTGAGTGGAGAATATGAGTTACCTGTTCAGCATGTCACCAAGGTAGAGGATGGAGTTGGAGATGATTCTGTTCGTCTTTAACCAAATAGGTCTTAGAGAGTGTGTTTTTATTTCAGTTCTGGAAAGACCTACCGTTGTTCATGAGGGAATCTATGATGGTGGCGGATGCTTCTTGGACTAAAGAGGACCCAACTAGGTCGGCCGCTGGTGGCATATATAACAATATCTTCTGCATAGACAGCGTAGAGACCATCAGTGCCGTGAAAACAGTGAACATTGGTCCCAGTACCGAGCCATGGGGTATTCCGAAGGTGAAGAACCTCCCTGATAATTACTTATGGGCTTAAACGTGGGAGAAGAATACAGATAGAGAATAAAGAATGAAGTGAGATAAAATTATCAAAAGAAGTTAGTATTTTTATTTAAGTTTTAATGTACTAATAAACAATTGCTTTATTAAAAATCACCACAAATGTAGTATATGGTGTAAAAAAAAACTATCCAAAGTTATATAACAATTATTACTTTCATTAAGTAGGGATTAAAATATGTATAATATTTACTAGTTTTAATATACTTACTGCCATGTATGCTTCTTTTCCCACCCTTTGGCCAAGTAAAAGTTTATAAAACATAGGTTCACAAGACCTTAATAGCATGAACTTTAGCGTTGAGTGGCACTCTTTCGGTAACTTGTACCATTCTATAGCGTACGCTGTTTCGGCCACAGTCTGAAGCTGAAAAGAACAATATATTTAATTTAATTAAAATTTACAAATTTTTAACAATAGGGAACAAAAAAAATATATATATCTTAAGCAGTTGAGCTCTGTCATTAAAGCTGTATTTTCGACTCATTGATTCTATTTTTGAAAATCAATTCAAAATTTTTTTCCTAAATATTAAAATTTTATCAAATTAAATTTTCACTTCCTTAGTTGTACTTGTAAACAACTCTCATGTTATTTAGTGTTTGTTATTTTCTTATTATAATATTTTTTTCGTATTCATAATGATTTTTTTCTCATTTTTAGTTGTTATCTCAGTTATGGAACCAGTATAAGTATCTGAGAAACTGATATAGATAGATTCACATGAAGGAGTTACGGGTGGATCACGAGCCGTTAGTAAAATAGCTATAGTATATTCTGTACGAAATAGATTGGCAAAAGTGATGCTTTCATGTTCAAATTATAATAAAATATTTAAATTCTACTGCGATATTGTACATCGATATTCTAACAATATCTAATTTAAACATTGCTGTCCTAATGTAAAACATTTGTATATTTAATAAATAATCTTAGAATATTTATATTTCATTCCAATATTTCTAATTGATACCGACCTAAAATTTTGGCAATGATATTCCATTTCGATGTACCTTGTCAATATTGATATTCCATTTTCTTATTAATATTGATATCCAGTGTATTGCGTACCTTTAACAACGTATGACCTTCGAGAACAAACGTCTGATCTTTTATGGAAAGGCAAATAATTGCATTCCATTAAAAAATTCCTCTGTTCGAAATTTTACAATCTTCAAAATGATATACCAATTTGTTATGTAATAATAATTTACGTAACCTAAAATTCACACTTTGAATAGAAGTTAATAACTGATGAAAGATGAAACTAATCTGTGGCTCGTGTAGATGATTTTTATTTTATAATTACATTATACAAGAAAATAATATTAAAGTGAAAATACTAGTAAAGTCGAAGATCACCTCAGCTTGTCTCAATTAAATGTTCAGTAAATTGTTTCTAAAATCCAATAAAAATCTTTTAAAATCAAAAATTATCCTTTCTAAAAACTAAATAGTAACTTCGTAAATAATAAATACGTGACTTTTTGAAGATGTATCATAATTAATGTGAATAAGGGTCTTGAAAAATGAAACTTAAATAATTCGTTCAATGATTTGGAATCTTGCGAAACAAAGTGAAGGGTCTGTTTCAGGTGAAATAACCATAAATAAGGCGTTGGTTTCCTGAGAAGAAAAAGTAGGCAATCAGAAGAATCATGTTAATATCAACCAATTTAGGACTTAATATTAAGTAAAGTCAAGTTTTGACTTTGGTTTGCGCATATAAATAATTTGGTGAAATAAAGTATTTGAAAACTAAAAAAAAAAATAGTTTTAATTAGTTGTTAAAGTATTGTTTATTACGGTAATGGGTATAGTAGCAATACAAATTTGTAATTTTTTTTTTAATCCAAGGCTATTGGATGACTTCAAAATTATGTTTTTATTTGAATTTTAAAAATATCATCTTAAATTAATTTGATGGAAAATAAAGAAAAATAAAATTTTTATTTTTATTTTTTTATCCCCACGCATTTTTTTTTGCCTATAAATCAATCAATCAGGATACCGCAAAATCCCAAAATTTATTGGAAACTTTCATTCTTATAGGGATGGTAACCACATGTGATTTTTTTTCTAAGCTCGAAACAGAAATCCCAACAAACATTTTTCTTCCGTATTCAGAATAGGTAGGATGCCCCAGAGCTACTATTAAAAGATTTAAGTGGTACTTCGCAGAGAGATAGTATAAAATACAAGACCACGGTCGCACGGAGTATTATCAATGAGGAAGGTCTGTTATTGCATTAACATCGAAAGAATTGGATCCTTCAATAGTAAACAAGAAATAGTGAACTTGCCATAAAAGATATAAAGCTTAAAAAGTGCACGAACCTTCATTAATTTTACATTCTAAATGTTGGCCAAAGGTTTCAAAGTATTAAAACTGAAAATTCCTAAAAACTGATGTGTAACTTGGGAAATAGTGAGTATTTACTATTAATAATATCTGAAAATCGAATACGAAAAATCCGTTCTTCCACTGTCCTCTGTCCGCGATTTTTCACCAAAACTATCTGTAGTTAATCCATTAGGTTAGGTTTTTATCAGAAAAAAAGAAATACATTAAATATTAAAGAATCAAAAAAAAGTTATAGGATGAATCTGTGGTAATGCAGCTGCTCCATGTCAAAAGTATAGGAGGGGAGTAGCAAAGAAGACTGCATCAGAGCATAGATGAATCATTTGAGGAACTACTGCAGAAATCTTTGAATATTTATAAAACAAAGGAATAAGGACGATAGTACAGAAGTATTAGGGTCTAAAATTGTAAAGTAGTCACTGGATACCTATATCCAGTATATATACCTATATATACTGGATACCTATATACAACCTATATCCTTTAAGATCTGATAAAACAAACGAAAGAATCATTCCTTTACTGGCTAAATAAGAAGGATAGTAACACATTTACCACTAATAACATTTTTTTAAGAAGTAAGGTTTGCTCAAAATAAAAAATGAGAACAAATTTTGCGCAAGTATATAGAGTCAATTGGGCAATAAAAGATCAATAGCTGCTAGGGTTACTCTAAACAGAATGAGGACTCAGATAACACAAAATGGCATACGTAAATCTCATCAACTTACCTGACTGGAAAAAATACTTTAATTATTTGATGAAGCAAGATGGTTCATTACAACGATAGATGGAAGATAGTAGTTGACAATACGAAGGGATAAAATTATAAAACACACCTCAAGCTATTTCAATATAGAGAAAAAAAAGTTGCAGCACTTTTAACAAGATTCTATCATACAATAATTGGCAGTGACCAAATACCAAGAGAAATGAATCTCGGATATGTGGGGCCAATTAACGTTAAAACAATGGAGGTATCTGTGTTACTAATCCTTCTGTAAAATTATAAGAAATTAAATAGGATATGGATTTAATAGTTCCGATTTCCAATGTGGATTTAGACATTGGGACGACCATATTTACGATAAGGGAACTACTGGAGAAACATTAAGCCGTTTTCCGGAAAATGAAATTCATATTTATAGATTTAGAAAGCATATGATAGTGTCCTCACAAGATTATTATGACAGGTCCTCCCAAGTGCAGGAATCATTAATGACATAGAGAGAGAAAGAAATATTTTATTCATTCATGCTGCCCAAATACATCGAGTTGCTACATTACACAGCATACTGATCAGTCCGTGACTGGACAAATATAAGTTACATATTTTAACATGATATAATATAATACATAGATAACATTTTTTTTTTTTTTATAATTATAAGGGAAATGTGTAAAGGGAACACCTTCCAATCAAAAGTTGGGCCTAATCTTTTTGTGCCTTTCCCAACAAGTCTGCTTGAACCTCTCTTGAGGTACAGTCTGTCTCCTTCCCTGTTCATGATTTGTGGATTCCATGTGTGTGGAAGATTGGAGAAAAAAATGTATATCTATGACAATTCAATGAAAATAAGATGGATTCCTCAACAACTTATTATTCGCGTACGAACAATTCATCATTACCAAGGATACAGAAGACTTTAATGACATATTGAGAACATTAGAAGAGAAAAATAAACTATAGATTTTTGTTATTAATGTTGAGAAGACGGAACTTATCATCCAGTAATGATATAATATCGAATCCTGGTGAGGCGCTGAAAACTGTACATTTTAATTACTTTGGTTCCACTATTGAATTAACTGAAAAACAAAAGTTTGCAGAGGCTAAAAATGTTATATCGATGATGAATTTAATATTATGGAGTAGAAATATTGTTTATATAACCTATAATATATATTTAATTCTTACGTCTATTTTAATTGTAATTGTAACATTGTGAATATGTCAATTGTAATCTACTAACTTTGTAAATCCAGTGTAAATGGCCCTAGTGGTTGAAACACTTAAATAAATAAATAAACACATCTATTATAAAATAAAAAAAGGTTATTTACTTCCACTCGTCAATACACTTTATTTAAAGATGGTAAAATGATTAATAAAAATATTTATAAAACTAACAAACAAAAACTACCTTGCCTCTGGCCCATAATCATTTTTTAAAAAACTCTGCACTTCATACACAATAAAATTAACTACTAAAATCAAAATATTAAACATAACCGACATATACTTATAATTCACACAATCAACATTTTCTTTCTCAGTTGTCTTCGCCTTCTACAATCTAATCATAAATTTAATAGGGGTGGGAATTTCGAGGAGGCTGTGATTTTTTGGTATTTGGAAAAGTAGTAATGCTACTAAATATATAAAAGTATAATATTGACATTACAATCATATATGATGCATAGAGCAGAAACCTATACCAAAATCGCGATCAAAAGAAGCAACTTCTGGCTACAAATGGATGGACTACTAATGACGACTGGATGGACTATTGATGACTAACAGGTATCCAGAAAAGATAAAGAGATAAATGCAAAATATTGAAATTAAATTTTAAAAAATAATAAAATAAAAAATCATTCTGGAAGAGATTAGGGAAAACCATTGAAGAAGTATAGAAATTTAAGAAGAATGTCTGAGGGAAGACTATCATGAAAGGTATACTCCTGGAAAATATATTGAAGAAGAGGACGAAGCAGACCGAGAAAAACCTGGACAATGTGTTGGAATCCTTCTAAAGAATGGAAGAATGGAATACGGCCTAAGAGAATATATGGATCTGAGGAACAGGCTAATGTAGAAGGTTATTCAAAATTCAGGTTAAGGGATCCAAAATATTTGAGTCGAAAATCTTAAAGAAAAAATTAGATTGCATTTGAACATGGCTTGCAAACAATAGTAAAATTTTTACGTAAATGGAGCAATGTTATCTATTATGAAGGAGTAAGTAAAAGTGTTTAAGTCCAAAAGGGTTGCGAAAATAACAACATTTTCTAATGCTCCAACCTGTATAGTTGGGAACTTAAGGATTTCTTCGCATCCAATAAATTTTTGTACCAACGCCCATGCTACCAAGTATCATCAAAATGCTATTTAAATGCGATTTTGTTTTATAAATTAACAACATATTAATTATCTTACAAATGAGGAATTTCAAATTGAAAGAGAAAGCACTAAATTTCAAATATTCCAGAAATATCCTGTCAACAATTATTTGGTTCAATTTTCAATTCATATAATCATAGTTTTATAACAAGTGAATCTGAAAAAGGAAACCAAATTCTTGAAATATTTGGTATCAATCACTCTCACTTTGCAACCCTCCTTAAATATATTTTAAATATTCGGGGTATATGTTGTACTTACTAAAGAGATGTATGCTTAAATTAAATTAGTTAATATCATGTTTATAAACTTCCGAATAAAATCAATAATAACACAGGTCTACAGGTTGGGATGTCAGCTGTTTAAGCCGTATAAATAATGGGGACCTAAGATACTACCTTGAGGAACACCGGCGGACTGAGAAAAGAGAGGTGAGTAGGCTAGGTTATGGTATACTTTAAATGTTCTATCAGAGAGGTAGGAGCAGATTAAAAGAAAATATGTAGTGGGAAGGAATTGTCGAAGTTTATAGAGCAGACCTGGATACCAGACATGCCAAAATATTTTAATTTGGTTTACTTATAAACGATTAATAAAGGTTTGAAGTTGATCCAGAAAAATGTGCAACGAAATTCAATAACTTCTTATAGTCAACCTGTGATAATATATAATATAAACAAGCAAATATGGCATTTTATTTAATTTAAACAAAAAATAAGAAACTAGGAGGGAATGGCGATTTTGGGCCCTAAAAATGAGGAGCATTTTAGGACTTTGGACCCTAGGTTTTAACGTCTTGTTTAGGGCCTAGAACCGCCATTTCCTCCTTCTTAAGGAGAGTTACGTAAAAATATATACAGAAAATAAAATTAATAAAAAAAAAATACTATTATAAATTAAGTATAAGATAAAATAAAAAACCTGCTTCATATTCTAATTTATTACTCTCTTATCAAATCACTAACAAAAACAAAAAATTGAAAGTTTTCTGATGGCGGAGAGAGTTACTTTGTTTGCACATTTTTCTAGATCAGTTTGAAAGCAAAATTAACTGTTTATACTTTGACCAAACACAAAAGTCAAAAAAGGTGATTTTCCTGTTATTATGATGAACACAATAAAGCAAACCTTTGCTATAATTTCAAATGTATATTAAAACATGCATTGTCTTTTGTCCCTTATTCTAATTGAACTAGAAGAGTCCGATTGTGCCATTTGGTATATTTTTACGTAATTTTAAAACCATAAAAAAATAAAAATGGTATATTGAGTATTACCCGCTGCTGAATGAAAGATTTTGTTGTTATTTTGTGCTATAAAACTAGAACTAGATATCATGAACTTGCGAAAAATCTTTACGTGGTAGAAGAAAACGGAGATAATTTCCGGTTTCAGCAAAATATTAAGATCGGCCAAAATCATGAAAGTTAGATTACACAGCTGTACAAGTGAAAATTTAGGTAGTACACCTGAGCAATCAATGAAAACAACGGCGTGCATTGATACACCTTAACGTACCTTAAAAATACTGTTAATCTCGTTGAAGATTATTCAGCCATTAGCAAAAACCTTGAGTGGGGGGGAGGAGTATAAATAGAGGGAATGCACTTTGAGTCCACAGCTCATGAAAATAACCAAAATGGTTCAGAAGTGCTTGTTGGTGTTGACTGCCTGTGTCTTGGGAGCTATCGGGGTGAGTAGCTGGAGGTTTTCGTTTTACAAGATATTCTTCATAGATTTTACAGACCTAAGATAATATTGACAATCTATACAGAGCCATAATTATCTCTTTCGAAAGGGATTTTGAAAAAAAGTAAAAATCTTTATTCATTATAAGCTGAACGGTTAATATGTTATACCGTAAATATGGTAACCAAAACTTGCGTCTGAAAATTGTCATTATGCTATAAATACATGATACTGGGTAAAAGCATAGAAAATAACTCGTTCACATTAGTATAATGTATCAATAAATATTGATTATATTAAAATAAATCAATAAAATAGATAGATCTGCATATGTATCTTTACCCACACCACAAATCACTGGCGTTCTTGAGAAGTAACTTAAGACTGTTACTTCTCCTAATGTCGACAAATGATACAAGAATTCAGGAGAGAAAAAAGTTAGTTCACCCCAATTTCAGATTACTTTAACCCTTTAAGTGACGGGCGAAAAAGAGGTGCCTATGTGATGATACTTGCTCTGCCTCCACTGGCTCACTACCAGTGATGCGGTGAGAGGATGCGCTGGGATCTTTCGAGCTCTGCTCTACCCCTCACACGTGGGGGATAGAGTGGGCTCCTGGGATCCTCAGATCGATAGTGTAAACATTGCATATAAGAGTGTAAATGTAGTTAGAGATTATATTATTTTATCATTATGTTATTTTATTTATTTGTTTTTTCATACACATAGTTGGATTATGTTCATTTTGTTTGTCCTTCTGTTTGTATATATTTTAAGAGAGATTTTTTTTTAAATTTATTTATTTATTTTTATTCTTATTTTAGTATGAATGTGATCATTCATCACTATTACCTATTGTCCACAACTGTGTGGCAGATTGTAATATCTATCAATAAATAAAAAAAAGATTTTATTCTTTTATAGTGGAAAAATTAATCATGTGATGACAACCGGCCGATTTTACGATTTTACTATAAAAACCACACCAAAAATACAATACTTACATAATTCTAAAATCAGTGTATTAAGGATGAAATAGAGAATAAAACAATGACACTAATGTTTCTAAAGTTATTGAAAATTTTTATAAATATCAAAGGTATAAAATATAAATGATCATAGAGAAAATAAAAATTGATTTGTCTCTTGCTAAACGTATTTGCACATACGAAAAGTCAGCTTATCATCATTATTTTATATAGACCATTTATTGCAAAGTATATGCTTTGCATTTCCAATATACTTTGTAAAAAAATAAATAATATTGCATAAAAAAATTTAAGAATTACTCCAATGTACGTGTTAAGAGCTGAACGGATTAAGCACGAGTATATATGAACAATAAGTCAAATTTTCCTTTGTTTTTTTTTTTTTACGTTGTTGTCGATAAACTATTTTTTTTAAAATTCTATCGTAATGAAATTAGATGATTTGTAACGTATTATAAATTTATTATGAGGTAGAGTCCTCTCGCAATGCGAATAATAAAGCCAGTCCATATATCGCTCTGGCTGTTTTCGCCGGTGCAGAGTGCCACACTGGCAATCCAAGATATCTATTTGTCTGTATATATACTTTTCCTTCTGTTTGTATATATTTATTGATTTTAATAATTTTCTAGAAGGTCAGGAAAAAAAAAAAAAAAAAAAAAACGCCGGTGCAGATTATCCGGCATTAAACAGTGTAATAAAAACTTTATTTAGTTACTAGTCAAAATTAATGAAAAAAATTGCGGTTGTTTCAAAATATTATTTTTTTATTCGGAGCTCTATATCCTTAAAACTGCCTACAAAACTAAAAAAAATCCTAATATGGTATCATTTAGAGATGAGAAATTTTTAAAAATATGAACCCATTTTTATACATACATATGATACATTCACTAGTTCCCGAGATGCAGTTTTTCAAAAAGCAAGATTTTTTTTTTCCAAAAAACGAAACATTAATATTTAGTGAATTTATTTTGGTAATTATTAATTTATATGGTAATTTCCTATCTTGGTGGTGCGTATGCTGAAATAAGGGAAAAGGCCACTTATCCCCTCCTTGTAAGGCCTATGTAGTTAAGTGAAATTAATAAAAATAAAAAAGATTAAGGGAATCATAAATCACTTTAAACCATCATGTTTTTTTATTTTTTTTATTTTAATATAAAATAATAAAAAAATATTAGTTTTATAAAAATATATATTTTTGCAACGTTTCGGCCCAATGGCCATTATCCAAAATTGATTTTTTCCTTAACCGCAGTCACACATAAATTAATTTTAAACGGACGACTCATGGAAGTACATGTGCAGTTGCTTAACAATTTTATTTTCCCAGCTGTATTTTAATTGAGGTCATATTTATCCATCTTAGTGGCATTAGCATATCTTAATCTTCAGAGTAAACTATTTCATACACTGTTGGTGTTCTGTAAAAAAAAAAAATCCTAGTTTTCTTTATTAAATGAAGCTACATTGTTAAAGAAGCCAAGATGAACTGATATAGTCTGAAGGAGAACACAATGGCTTGTAGATTTAAAAATAATTTTTCTGGTAACCTAGAAAAATTGTCTTGTTGCGAAGGCAAATATGGTTGAAATCGGCCGTTTTCAAACATATTTGCTGGCGAAAAAAAATGTAAAATAAATATTTTGAAAAATAATTTTTTATTATTTGTTAAATACGAGGAAAAGATGGTTGGGGGGGGGAGGGGTCAAAATATAACACAAATAAGTAGAAGTAACTTATTTAATCGTGCCAACGTTTCGGCCCGAATTTCTAGCCTTCATTACTGTTAGCTTGAAATCTTACCGCCAAGTAGTACCATAGAATTCTTAAAAATATTTCGCATTTGTTTCATATCTGTTTGTAAATATATATACATAAGAGGGTTTTTTATATTTTTATTTTGGGACCCTATTTGATATTTTTTTATTAATTCAATTTTAAATTTGTTTCATTATGATTTATACAATAATGATTACCTTGTAATATTCACTACAAAAGTTCTGTTCTTGGATAAAATCTATGAGAATTAGAATACCTCTATATTTAAATAGAAAACTTATAAAAACTTTAATAGAATTGTAAATGGTTTATTTAACTATATAGTAAAAGTTGTTATATGTATTATGTTTCTAAAAACAGTTTTTTCTTGTCTTGAAATTTAGGATAAATTATTATTTTATCGTATCATTCATTTTTTATTATTTGTTGAATTTAAAAAATGTGGTCCATTTCATTATCATTGCATAAATTCGCAATGGTGCATTGCGTGCACCACTTATCTTAAGCATTCACAAACTAGTCTACTTACGTCCTCAAATTTTTTGAAGATAGGTGGGTGTTATCGTTATTTTTGTGATTATGGAAAAACAAATCTAATGAACATCTGAACAAACTTTTTTTTCCATTATGAAAATTCATATTTTAAAATATCTTGAAGGGAGAATAACGAATATAAATTCTGTTCCTACGAAGAATACAACATTTTAACAAAACATAACGAACCGCAATGCAATCATGAAGGAGCTCTTAGATTTCCCGTTAAAATTGGATATCTCTTTTTTTTCTTTTTTCTCCTTTATTTAATATTTTGGATGTCTATATTGTTTACAATGAGAATTGTATATTTTTTCAAATAATCAAAATTAAGGATACTGTTACGGCGCGTAGGGGTTCGAAAGGAACCTTTACTAGCCCAACCGTCAAAAGAAAAGAATAGTCGAATTTTGTTATTTTTGTATTTTTAAATAAGTAAACATAATAAGAAGGAACACAAAATATACAATTAAAAACAAAAGGAAAGCTTAACACTATTATAAAATTAAATTAATTAAAACAAAATATAAAAAAAGTCTTATTTCACCGGTGATTGGTGGGACCCCGGTAATGGTTGTTCTGAGTGGATATTCTCGTGGAAGTAGATCGACAAAAGGGACGTACGTCCGCCCACCTTGTCCTCTTGGAGGATGAGTTGAAGAAGTCCGCCCGCCGTGGCTAAGATGATTTAGCTGGCGAAGATGGCCAGAATGCTGGCAACTACGAGTGCGTAGTGAGAAGAAAATGGAGAAGATATGTGTATGCAGTGAGACGTTAAGAAGGTGTCTGTCTATTTTTTAGTTTAAAAAACAATAAAGAGAAGTTGTTTTGTTTTTGACGTTAATACAAATCACATGTTCCAACTATCGATTTGTGGACCATATGTTGGCCGCAACAGATACTTTAGCGGAAGATTTAAAAAATTTTTTTTTATTTAAACACCGTCAAACAATTTCAGTGGGTATAATGCCTATCTGATGTTAACGGGCATTTAATTCTACATTGACATGAAGAGTTTCACCAAAATCATTAGAGTCATTTTCGAGAAATTAGAAAAAAAAATGTGAAAAATTGATTGTATAAAGTGGCACTTCAGGTCAGTCTATTTTCTCAAAAACGTAGCTGTCACACCAGGTTTTTTATATGCCCCTTAAATATCTTTGCTCATGAATATAGCTCAGAGTAGAGGAGAACACGAAGACGAATTTTCAAGTGATGATCTGGGCAAATTGAAATCCATTGAATAACAATACCTGAATTCGGTGGTCGTAAAAAAACTTGGCAATTCCAATCGCCTAGAGATTAAGTTAAATTGGTGTAAACCATCCTCGGGAAGTCTTTTATGCGGTTAAATTGGTTAAGTCTAGTTGCTCTCTATTGAGTAGAATATGTCGAGACTTAGCCAATATAACCAGTTAAAAGACGTGGAAGGTTTACACCCAGTTAACTTAAATTTTTACACTGTAATTTCTTTTAATATGCAAATAAACTATTCTATTTTCGATAATCTTTAGGTATATTTTTGCCAAAAACGATAAGATGTCAGGTTTTAGAATCTTAAAATTATAAGTTATGCAGTGTTCCATTTACCTGGGCCCTGTTTAATAATAAAGTACAAACTAATACTATTGATCTTGTAGTTTGTATTTGGTACAATTTCATTGACTAATACAATTATGCCAGATAATTTTTTACTTTTAAACTCATCTAATATCACTTATTACTTCTTCAACTCATCCGGCAAGAGGACAAGGTGGGCGGACGTACGTCCCTTTTGTCGATGTACTTCCACGAGAATATCCACTCAGAACAACCATAACCGGGGCAACCAATCACCAGTGAAATAAGACGTTTTTTATCTTTTGTTCAATTAATTTAATTTTATAATAGTGTTAAGGTTTCCTTTTGTTTCTAATTGTATATTTTGTGTTCCTTCTTATTATGTTTACTTATTTAAAAATACAAATTCTTTTTTTAAAAAAAGAGTATCACTATATCTCAAATTGTAAAGTAGCAAGACTTATAATTAAATTACTTCACGAGATAAGAGTTGTTAGTAGATTTACGAAAAACAAGGAGAGTAATAGCTTGTAATCACTATCTGTAAAAGTAGAAATAAATTATTTTATAGTATTTTCAAAGTTATGGTGCCAACATCTTATGTGTCAATATTTTTAATTCATGTGAAATATCTTTTTATCATAAAGGTGTTTATTTTTATTTAATTTTATATTTTTAAAAATATATTACGTATTCTTGAACATATTCAACACCAAAATATAAATCCTTGGAATTACGTAACCTACTATTATGCAATTAGTAATTTTAAAATTCTCTCACAAGACCTGTACGTCGATTCCGACTATTTCAACACTTACTGGACAAACGGTCTATACTTCCATTCCATTATTAAAGACTGATCTACATGGCTATAATAAGGCCTATCTGGACATAGGGAGTTGAACTTTGGAGCTCTACTAAACCTTGGAATTCCTCTCGTATCCAATCCTTACAATCCAAAATCCTTCGTAAAATCTTCAATAATCCTTACTTTGTCACAAATAAAATCATACATAAAGATCTTAATGTTCCATATGTAACCCGATTGGTTTATTGATTTATCTAGTCCGAATCAAGTATCAATCCTTTCATTATAAACTCCCTAACCATCAAACCCACAATTTTCTAACCTTGCTTCCTCTTTCATTCTCGACAATCCTCCAAGACGCCTGAAAAGAAGATGGCTTCTATACCTTCTAAAGTAGAAATATTATTAGAGTTCTACCAATGTGTAGTTGTATGATATTGACTAGATTTAATGTAGATACAGTTGTAAATGTCAATAAATAAATTTTTTTAAAAAATCTTTAAAATAACAAAAATATAATTTGTTAGTTTTTGTTGCACAGTTTACTCATTTTACATTTTTCATTGGATGTTATTTATTTTTTAGTCCCAAATCGATGATCGATTAGCCTTTAAGATTGCGAGTTTTAACAAATGCCAAATGCAGGAGAATGTACCGGATGGTAAGTAAACAATCTATTTACATATGTTACCTTATATATACCTATTTTTACTTAGGTTATGAGTGGATATGACTTATTTGAACTCAAAAATCTATTCGTGTTCATCAACAATATATGGTTGATTTTTAGAAAATCGCAGAGTAAGTCAGAATCTCTTCAGAATATCCGGAAAACCCGATATCCGATAATAAATTTAATGCTAGTCATGCTTCATATATGAGTCGCTCAGAAGCCAATGCGGTTAAGTCCATTTTTTGATATTTTCTGATTTTTGAAAATTTTAATTCTTCTTAATTATTAAAGGATTTGCTCGTTGCTTCCTTTTTTCTAGTATTGTATAATAATTTCAGAAGCCATAGTGAATAAGTCCACCTTTTATCAATATTTTTAACTAAACTTTGAAATGAAAATTAATTTATTCTTCTTTTTTCAATATTTGTTGGTAACATTGAATAACAACAAATTCATAGTAACTGTAACTGTTACTTCTACTATTTAGCATTGTTCGAGTTATATGTACGTACTTTCTTTTAATTTGAAATATCTAAACATTGGTTAAAACATGAAAATATTACATTGAAGTGTTTGTGAAAATTATCGTGTTATAAAAAACATTAAATACATTTTCTAAAAATTATAATGTATTCATATTCATGTTCAGGACAGAATGGAAATAAAAAAAACTGTGTTAAGTTTAGTGAAATTAGTTCAGAGCGAAGATATAAAAGCTGAATCAATTGAGCTTAAAACTTTTTATTATGTGGGCACAGTTATTTGCCCAATGACGCTGATTTTTCAGTTATAGAAGCGTATGTAAAAAAAAAAAAATTTATAATCCTTAATATAGTATATTTATAATCCTTGTGACTAGTGTCATATAATACAAATAGTAAAAGAACGAACTCTTTCAGCGTTGTCGAAATGAATCGACAAGATTTAGTTTTCACAAAATCATAGGAAGATGTGATTACAACAGAGAAAATCAGCAGAAACAGAAAAAGTGGACTAACAGTCATATATATGCAATGGATAAAACTAGGAAAGTCAACCTCAAGCAGCATTAAGTTCAAATATAATTTTGACGAGGTATCAACCTTTCATGTAATTGATATAAAAAAAATATAACTCAACCCATTGCAGAACAATTTTTAAAGAAAAAAAGAGACATCGTGAGGTTATTAAATTTAATTTACACTTAAATAAGTCGGAAGAAGAAGATATTTATTATGATGAATAAGCATAATACTTATGACAATAAATATTATTGTAATATTTTTATATAAATTTTTTATTTTTTTCAGCTGCCAAAAGATAATAAGCACTAAAATTTTTAAGATGCTGTCATTGTTCCAATAAATACTTTTATTTACACATCCTATATACATCTTGGTTTTTTGAAGAGCTTACACTTAGAAAACAGACTTTATATACTTTTCTGATCAAATTAATAAACCAAGAATTAAAAAAAATTAATGTATCAAGAAACATTAATTTTCTAAATTTTTGTGTTCTGCACTTAACCACATTGGCTTCGGAACGACACATATAATGGTTCATGTTTTGTCACAAAGCTTCAGAGTGGGAATCCTTGACTGTAGCGATTTATTGAGTGCAATTGCTCTTCTATATGTCTCTTATATAATCTATTTATTAATGGTTAATATAATATTATAACTATGATTAGAGGTCCTAACTCTAAACATATTAGTGTCCTACACTAAATTAGTGTCCTATACTAAATATATTAGTGTATAAACAATTATTTTGAATATATGTAATATAATTTGAGTATAATGACTAGTTCTGATTATCACTGCAACTTGCCACTAGATACAGGTTACTCGTTACGAATAATTTTAAGACTAGTATGATCCATTTTTTTAAAAGTTATTTTCATATTTCGGTGCTGTATGATTTGGCGTCTTCTGAGAGCGTAAAAGATAGTTAAATAATATAGTTGATATGTGTTTAACTGTTTGATAGATTTAGGAAAATCGGATATATGGTTATTTAAAAAAATTAAATAATTTTTTAATCATAATGAATTTTGTACATAGAAATAATAAGTAGATTGAATAACACTTTGTTACTGTTTAAAGTGAAAACTCCTAAACATGAATGTTGGAAATATGTAATAAATAATGTATATTTAAATGAAGGTGTAATAACTTCCCAAGGAAAGAAACTCAGAAAATATTTACTCGAAATTAAGTATCTTTCAGTACTTAATGTTAAAAGTATTTCTCTCCACTGGCTCATTACCAGTGATGCGGCGAGAGGGATGCGCTGGGATCTCTTGAGCTCTGCTCTACCCCTCACACGTGGGGGATAGAGTGGGCT
>NW_027115892.1:567237-579290 GCF_000696795.3 Halyomorpha halys
AAATGATCTTCGTATAACAATATAATTTGATTAAAAAGTATCTAAGGAATTGCAAGTTATTTTTTTTATCAGATATATATATATACACATTTAAATTTTCCATCTTATTACAGGAAGAGTTCCTTGAAACGAATTTATTTATAATTCGGACAAAAGAATTGGTTTGAATAGATTTGAAAATTCCTCCCAAGATATTGGCAAATTATGATCTTACATAATTATGTTCATTACATTCCGTTCTTAAGACGGATAGCGTTATTTCTGTGGTCGGTTTATTCTTAAATTAAATTACTACAATAAAAAGTAACCAATAAACTAATAACAATTCTTCATAAATAATGACGAAAATTTTTAGAATTTTGACCAGCTCTACAAAAACACTCTACAATACTACTTAACATATAACGGTTTATTAATAATTTTTTTGTTCACGCCGTTATCCGATTTCAGGCGCTTTTTAAATATTGATTTATTAAACTATGTTAAGTCTGCTTTTCCCGTTTCAAGCAAATATTTCAAAGTGATATAAGAATCTTGCCCCTGAGAGTCTTAGTGGGGCGGGTCCGGCCGGAAAGGATTGCTTTTTTTTTTCGTGCAGTTGCAATTGCAATGGGTTAAACTGTCCCTTAGGTGATAAAATCTCTCCACTGAATTTATAAGTTTCGTAATGCTGACTGTGGCACACAAGAGGCAGCAAAAGACGGGAAGATGCGGGGGGCAAAGAGAAGTATAACTTCTGCTTGGTATTTTTCATTCTCCTTCTGTTATTTTCTGTTAATAACTATCTTTCAAACTTTTATTGCTACATTATTTCTTCTCGAAGTATAAAAGTAAATTCAATCACAAAGTTGTCTAAATATTACCAGTGATCAAGAAGTAATGATCAGTTTTAATTATTAATAACTTTACTGTCGTCACTTCCAAAAATGTGACTGTAGATAATTTTGCACCAGAAAGTGGTGATATTTAACTTCAACAAGGCCGTGCTAATTTAGGGTTTTAAGTCTCCTGATGTTTTTGTTTACTGTATAATTGTTTTTACTTTTCAAAGTCCTTAAATTAGTATTTATTGGTCGATTAAAAATAATTTTAAATTGATTAAAAAATATATTCATAACTTTTCTTGGACGATGAAATACTTAAATTGCACCCTATATAATTCCCTGATGTTCATGGTTAATTTTACATAATGGTGCAAAGTCTCCGTACTTACCCTTAAAAATTGCTCCAATTTTTGATAAATATAAATAAAATTATTGATATAACACTGTAAACTAGTGGATATTTCTTTTAATCATGCTCATAATATATTTTTGTTTGCTTTTCAAAACTGGGCTAAGAAAAATAAACATATTTTATTCTTAAATAATATATATATATATGTTTTTTCAGATATTATGGACGACTTGTTTCACTCAAGAAACATAGAGGAAATCGAAGATTATAAGGTTTGTATTGATTTTTTACCTCTACGCTGAAGGGCAAATTGGAAGAAAACGAAGATGAACTGTCCATTTTTTTTTTACTAAAATGACTAACAAGGGGAAGCTCCAGACGTGGGAATACCGATTGCCATGAAACATTTATCGAAGATACTAAGTAAAAGAATATTCTATGCGTTTCTGAGGGTTCTTATCAGGCGCTCTAGGTACCGATATAAAACCATATTTAATATAACTTTAGCAATTAACTGTATGTTCGTTTTCTTTCTTTGCTTTGTACGTATATCTAAACGCCAATCAATTAGCTTTTTGATTTAAAATTAAATTTCACTTCTGACCGCAACCCTGACCATCTTCTTATATATCAATTTTTACGGTCAATTATATATACATATATAAAATTAAAAACATATATAGCTGATGGTATTACATGAGTTTAAAAATTTACAAATACCAAAAGAGGTTTAGACTGCTAACAAACCTTTTGAATGTAAAAGTAATTCAAATATTTAGCATCCTGAGAAACTCTTAAATTCAAAGGTACATAGAAACCAAAATTTAAAAAAAATTGGATGTGGATTCCGGGAGTATTATGGTATTTAAAGAGATATGTCCGGGGCTTCAGCTGTTTTAAGGCTAGACAGGGG
Organism: Halyomorpha halys; assembly: GCF_000696795.3. Lineage (NCBI taxonomy): Eukaryota > Metazoa > Arthropoda > Insecta > Hemiptera > Pentatomidae > Halyomorpha > Halyomorpha halys. The sequence continues at coordinate 569,327 of NW_027115892.1, forward strand.
TTCTCACGACAGCATTATATTTATTTATTCATATATTTATATATTTATATTTATATATTCATATATTTATGTATTTAGATTGTGTAATTGTATTATGTAATTCTATCGGTTCCTGATGGGAACCCACTGAAAATGTATGCAATATATTGAACTCGAGGACTAGATACCATAGACCCCCTTACTATGGCATGCTAGATATCAATATTAGTAATTAATCATTGGAGTTCTTCTCCAACAGTATCACGTTTATCAATTTACTATGCTATTATTGTGATGTGGCATACAGGGATCCTTAATTATAAAGTAAAGGCTTGGTTACATTGGTTTATATTAACATATATATACATGCACAAGAATAATATAAGAGAGCATGGTAGATATATTTTTTTAAACTTTAAGTGATATACTATGAATTAAGAAGTACTAGTTGGGATCCTTGTTATTTATATTGACTTGAAGTTTATCAATTCTATAATTGTCATTCAAAATACAACTGAAACGTCTTACTTATCTTGGTGCGTCTGTCACCCTTGGCAGTAGTGGTGGAGCGGATCTTTGGTTCCGCAGTCTGCCAGTGGCCTGCTCTGGCTTTGCGGCCTCTGGACCCTCGAGCTGTCCCTGAACTATGAACTCTCTACTTTCCAAACTGCTTTCAGCTCTCTCTGTCTAAAACTGTGCTGAACTCTCTCCCCTAAAACTGAACTTGAATCCTGTCTCCCTCTAACTGCTATCTTCTCTTCTACCACTCTCTTTTTACTCCCTTTCTCCCCTCGAATTCTCATTCATCCTCATTTCTGATTCTCGTCTTCTCATTGGCCAAAACCCATTACCATAACATCTATTGATTATCTCCAAAATTTAATAGCCGAAAATTACCTTTTATCAATAGATTAATCTGCAATATTTTCGCAGTTATATCTTCATTGATAAATCAGAAAAAAATATCTTCTTTTGTTTTACCCATTCTTGCAAAATGATTGCCTTCTAGTTCTTTATTATAATTTATGCAAATTAATACGTGATCATATGATTAGTTAAATTATTTATGAATTCCTGAATACATAATTTTAACAATAATAATTTTTGTTTTTATGTTTTTAGTGTGTTTCAAAATGTCTGATGGAGGAGTATCACACCGTACGTATTTGATTATTTATTTCATCTATATTAGTTAGTATTGTAGTAAAAATTCTTAATCTATCATTTTTTAAAATTGAATGAAATACTGAAATTCATTCTATCCCAACATTGCTGACTGAAATTAGTTTTTATGATAATATTTTAAATTTAAATCTGTACCGCTACAACCCATGAAAGGTCAGGGGTTCAATACTTTGTAAAGAAGTACGGTTACTAGACCAACGGTTGAGCAAGGAGGTAATTTGGTGAGAATCATGCTCAACCGCCAGATTTTTACCCAATTAAGGGTACCCAATTTAAGAGGTTGGGTGTAGCCCAGGTGGACTCCAGAACCCAAAGAAATTGACTCACGGCTAAAGTATAACAGAAAACAATTTATCACGCGCTTTACCCCGTGGCTACCGCGCTCCCGTTAATATTCTGTATATTTATTTATAATTGATGTTATGCCGTATGTTAAGGCATTACCACCACTCTGGTTGATAATCGTTATGATAACATTATTTTTTAATACCCATTCCTGACCATCCTACAGGTTAGGACTTTTCTAACCAGAGGTCAAGTTTTCACTTCTGAAGACGGTCACGAAAATGTCAACCTAGGAAGTCCGAATTACATCTAAGTATTTATGTGTAGTTTAATGAAAACTATTTTATTTATTAACTATTAAATTAAAGTATTACTATCGAATGAAACTTTATGAGAAAATTTTGTTTATTTTAGTTCGAAAATGGAAAAATCAACGTGGACAACCTTACGTCGGCTCTTAAGGGCCATTGGGAAGATACTGCTGTGGGGGACAGAATTGTGAAAGGGAGCATAGACTGTGTCAATTCAGGTATTGGATTAATCAATTGAATTAAAATTTGTTATTTTTATTTATTTTCTAGAAAAATCTCTAATACTTCTTACTTTATGTATTTTGGACATTCTGTACATTATCCAATCCATTTACAGATTGTTAAGTTATTGAAATTGAAACCATATAAAAAAAGCCAAAATCTAAATTTTAAAACAATAATTGAAGATGATGGTTGTTTGATAAAACAACAAGTTAAATGTTATAGGTTATGTAGGGAAAGGGCGAGTTCCTCTCCACTCAAGCTTCAGCTCCATAGTTCTGCATTAAGGTGCTAGGCTATACATATTTGTATTAGAGATAAATAATCGATCATATGTATTTAATGTATGCCATAATACTATCAATCTACTACTATGTACTGTTTATTTATTTATAATTAAATTAAAAAGGCCCAGGAAATTCGGTTATCTAACTTAAATGCAATAAAATTGCATTCTCATTATTTTAAAATCAAATGCCATCAGTATCTAATAAAATGATAAGTTTGAGAAATAAAGATATGTTTTTGTTTACAGTGAAGGAGAACCCTGACGTTTGCGTTTACACTTATGAATTCTTTTTATGCTTGGAAGACGTTCTGACAAAGGTATGTTTGTAATTTTAACAGATTGGGTTACTAGAAAAATAGATCGATTTATCATCTCTAGCCTACAGTGTCATTGGCCTGAAACATATATAAATTTGAAATTTATAAGAATTAAATTTATTTACTATTATTATTTTGTAAATATTACATCAATGGTTTCCAACTTTTGTATACCTCTGCATCCCTTTTCAATCTCTAAACGGAATTGATACTCCATCTTTCAAACAGTTATTGCAGAAAAAATAATTTCACATGAGCAAGATGTTTCAAATAGCCATAAAATTTCTATTGTTTGTTCATAAAAATGGGATAATATTTATTTACTCCAGGACAAAAAGTAACCATATTCTTGTTAAAGCAATTGTGACAAGTTAACTCAGTTATCATTTCTTCTTATGTTGTCGGAATATTTGTTATTTTGTTTTTTAGTATTTGAAAATCTTAATGGACGGCCACTAAGAAGCTCCTTAACTTCAAAAATTTTAATCACCCTCTTCTTACTGAATCACAAACATGGACTAAATTGGACGATGAAAAAACTCAGGTATTTGGTCAGCACCTTTCAAAAACATTTAATCACCATGACATTCTTAATCCAACCCACATCGAATACATTGAAGAAGAATTAAACATTCCACTCTAAATGACCCTTCCTTCAAAAGCATTTCATCCTTCAGAAATATCTAACATCATTCAGAAGTTACCTACTCGCAAAGCTCCCGGTATTATTCTAAAAAATCTTCCTCAAAAATCCATTCTATTCCTCACCTAAATCTACAATGCTGTACTCAGATCCACTTACTTTCCTGACCCATGGAAATTATCCATAATCATAATGATTCCCAAACCTCAAAAGCCGCCTCAATACCCATCCTCCTACCGTCCTATCGCTTTGTTACCTATCATGGACAAAATCCTTGAGAAACTCATCTTAAGACGCCTGTATCCTGTCCTTGATTCCAACCACATAATCCCAGATCACCAGTTTGGTTTCCGAACATCCCACTCCAATATCCAGGAATGCCATCGTGTGGTTGATGTTGTCTCGTCTTCATTGGAGCGCGGAATGTACTGCTCGGGAGTCTTTCTTGATGTAGAACAGGCTTTTGATCGAGTCTGGCGGGTGCCACACTACTATACAAGACTACTATACAGCCTGGGTAGGACTACTATACAAGATCCGTAAATTCCTACCCCCTACATACTTCCTCATCATCCGTTCTTATCTCTCCGACAGATTATTTCAAGTAAATTACAACGGCGCTTATTCATCCCTATTCCGTTAGTCTGCTGGTGTACCTCAGAGTCGTATCCTTGTTCCTATTCTTTATACATTTTTCACAGCTGACAACCCATCCTAACACTATCCTCACCACGTATGGCTATGACACATGTCTATTGTCAGTGAACAATGATCCTTACATTTTATCCCAAACCCTCCAATCCCACATCACCACCCTTGAAGAATGGTGCCAAAACTGGAGGATTAAAATAAATTCCAATAAATCCCACCAAATCACATTTACCCTTCGACGTAAACCCATGACCTCTTGTCCTACAGTATCCTTTACTAATACCCCACTTATTCCTGTAGAACAGATCCGTTACTTAGGACTACATCTCGACAAACGACTGACATGGAATCCTCATACAAGACTAAAAAGACAAGAAACTGCTCATAGAGTCCGACTATTGCAACATTTACTAGACAAACGGTCTAAATTGCCAATCCAATACAAAAGACTAATCTACATGGCTATTATAAGGCCTATCTGGACATACAGATTTCAGCTTTGGGGCTCCACCAAACCATCAAATTTCTCCAGAATCCAATCCTTACAGTCCAAAATCCTTCGTAAAATCCTTAATGCTCCTTACTTTGTCACAAATCAAGTCACCCATCAGGACCTCAATGTTCCATATGTTGCCGATTTGGCCAGAACCAGATACCGTTCCTTCCATAACAAACTTCTCAACCACCCAAATCCACTTGTTTCTAGCCTGGCTTCTCCTTCATTACCTAATAATCCTCCTAGGCATCTAAAAAGAAGATTGCCTCGAGATCTTCTCCTCTAGAAATGTTATTGGAGTTCTATCAGTGGTTAGACTCTCCACATGTTTATATCATGTCACTATGTCACCTACAGCAAATTTACTTGTTGTATATATGTGTATACAGTTGTAAATAACAATAAATAAATTATTAAAAAAAAAAAAAAAGAAAAAAGTATTGGAAAATGATATTAAAACCCTGTAACAGAGTTGCGCCACACAGGCTGGAAACCATTTGATAAAAAAAAATCTAGTTTTATTGTAGGATGATTTAATTCATACATGCCAATAATGATATTTATACTATCATAAAAGTATGACATTTATTAGTTTAATTGTAACCACAATTTTTATTTTTATTTTTTTCAGGAGAATACTGAATTTTAAACATAATCGATTAGTATGAGGGACAGATAAGGGACAAATAAAACTTTTCAATATGTGTTACTGTATCAACTTTTTTCCCCTGTAGCATCTATCCTGCACCCAGCACACATATCTTTAAAAAAATATAAGAGAAGCCTATGCTCGTTGGATCACCGATTTCAATAAAACATTTTTTGTTTGACGCTACGTCAATTAAGAGTGGAGAAAAGTGAAAAAGATAGCACCAGAAATGAAATGATGAATATTTGAATTAAGTAGCTTGAAATCTAAAAATCAGTGCTGAATACTTTATGTTAGAGAAATGTTTAGTATTTCATTCTCTTTTTTACGAGCTGTAATTCAAAGTTGCCTCTTGATGCTTCACTAAGATAATAAAGATAGAGGCGAAAAGTGGAAAATATAATAATATGAATGATAATGTAGCCTATTATATCACAAATGAATAGTATAATTAAAAATACATTATTTAATTATTATAATTAAATAATAAAATAAAAGAAATAACAAATAAATAAATAAAAAAATGTTTTGTATTTTTAAAAATAAATATCATTTAATTTACCAATACCGAAGTTTTATTTCTGTGAGGTAGTTCCAAGAGTTCTACAATTGTTTTTTTTTACTTTAACTTTTTATATTTTATATTTTTGTCTATAATTTTTGTATGTCTTGTTATTTGTTATAAAAATGTAAATCAATATGGTCCTTACGAGGCCATATGCTCTCAATATACTGCTCACAGAAGAAGCAAAAAAGGGTCCTGATTCGACATGTTTAATAGGATTTTTGACTGCACATGCACGGCCTATTCGGTATAGGGATCGTTTATTGGATTTTCGGTCCTGATTCTATTTTTTGAACTAGATTTTTGAATGAGAAAGCGATTTTCGGTTTGTTGATACTATTTGAGTTTTATCAATATGAGGATCGGTTTCTTGGATTTTATGGGCCCTGATTCTACTTTTTGAAATATTATTCCGATTGAGCGTGCGCATTTCGATTAATTTCTATTCTTCTATATAACGATCATATTTTAGAATTTCAATGTTATTGATTCTATTTTTCGAAATGGATTTTTGATCACGAATGCACATTTCGATTTATTATTACTTCTTGACGTTTCATCAGTGTAGTAATTGTTCATTTAGATTTCCGAGATTTTGATTTCATATTTTTGATCGAGAATATACAATTCGAAATAACATTACTGTTAACATTTGATAATAATTATGCTCTATCCTTCCTTTTCCTGGTACCTTGTTTATAAATTCAATCATATATTCTTCTCAGCACTATCCTTCCTGAATCTAATAAGGGCTTGTTCTTCAATAAATAATTTAATATTATTTTAGAAAACAGCAACTTACCTCTTTTATACAAAAAAGTTCCTATGCTTTTACATAAAAAGTAATATTTTAATCATAAGGAAATCATTCTAAAAAGTTACTAGTTGTTTTATCGTAACCATTAATGTTATATTAATTTAATAAAATATATTGTATTTAAAAATAAACAAAATTTATAAGTAATGAGCAAATTAAGTCAAAACTTACCTCATTTGTTGTTTCCTCTGCAATGTCAAAAAGAACAAATAGATAGCCCAGTAAAAGTAATGTCATTCCCAAATATCTCACTTTGAGTGCGAAGTTGTCCTATTCATACAAGTAAAAGACAACATTATCTGCTTATGTTAATTTAAAAATATTTTTTAAATACAAGTACTATAGTATTAAACTAAATGTGATTGTGATGAATTGATAAATGATTAAATATGATTGATAAATTATTTAAAAAAAACTTTACCATTGTTCATGTTCATTAAAAGAATCTTATAACATTTACTTAGTACAAACGGGCATTAATTTTGGAGTTCATTTTACCAAGTAAATTGCTAAGTTATAAATACTGGATGTTTTTTTTTGGATTTGTTTATAGTAATGTATTAAATTCTGTCACATATAGTCAGACATTACAGCTAAAAGAATACATTCACACCATATTTATTGTGATATAAATTAAATGATAAAATAATAAATAGAATAGAAAAAAATTGAAATAAGATTAAACTAAAAGTAAAATAACATCTTAAAAGCATTCATTTTTAGATAGAATATTAACAATTAACCTGATCAATTTTTAAAGAAGTAATTTAATAAAAGCATATTTTACATAAATAGTTAAAACTAGTCAAGAAAAAGAGTGAAATATTACTATTTGATTTTCTTTCCTTTACTCATAATTTTTTAATTATTTACAACTACCTCTCCTGAATAAGCTTATTATTGAACTACACAGTCTGGAATTTTTGATTGTGCACGATATCATCGTTTAATTTTATAATTACAAAGTGGAAACCCACGTTAATTAGATGCAATTAGCTCCTTGTGCAGTTATTTTGGGTACTTATCGACATATTTAAATTATAAAGACTTTATTGCGGTTCACAATAGGCTCCCAAATAAATGAACAATAATATATTACAAAATGGGTATCTGTTTTAAAAACAGTTTAATTGTATGACCATTAGGTAAAATTTAAACAATGCTTCAAAATTTTTCAGCCTGTTGATATTTCTGCATGAAAAAAATATGTATATTTTTGTCATCTTTAAGCCACAATCGTCCTCCAACATTTTAGTGAGTTTATTTCAAACATTAATTCTCCAATATTCTTCTAAATCTGAAATATATATTGTAATTTTTGGCTTTGAAAATTTTTTTCAACTGGAAAAAAATGGTGGTGATAATTGGTTAAGCGTCGTAGAATTAAATCTGGAGGGATATTTGAAACATCTCTCTAGGACCTTTAGTAATCTTTTCCTAAAGTTTTAAAATTATTAAATAGATCATTGCAATAGGTGGACATTTATTTGTGCTATCTTTACAATACAAAAGAACAATATAATTTTAACAACTCAATTTGTGATGATTTGATAGAAATATCATTTCTATTGAATATAATTTAAACTTTAAAGAGAGTATCAATGATTTATTATAAATAACACACTGTTGACATGCATGCTTTTACGTAGCATTCATGAAGTATTTACTTGTATTATTTAAACCCTAAAAAGTTTTTGAACTACAAAAATTAAATATATAAAAAAGTAATAGGATAGTCATCTTCCTTACGTTATTTATAACATATACAATTTGATTTCTTCCAGGGACATTTCAATAATATATAACAAATATAGAACTAAGAATAATGACTTACATAATATATGAATAAAAGTTTTCTACTTACAGATATAATAAAATAAGCACTGAATGTGCACGCTACTCCACCACAAAGAAATCCGCTCGAATAGTATATTCCTGTTATATCCTTTCCGTTATTGAAATAACTAAAAACAAAAAATGAAGCAGTTGTATTTTCTATATCACTTACATTTATTTTGAATAGAATCACTTATCGTCTTGTTTGTTTGGTTGTTTAGTGGCGCCAAACTTCATTGGTCATCAACCCCATGTATATTTTATTTAATTTTGCTAATATTCGTTAAATTTTATTTATTTCTTGATTTGATTATTTTATTTATTTATTTTTTTTATTTTTTTTACTTCCGATCAAGTTATATTTTTGTCAGTAAATTTTGTGATTTCAAAAACCGAAACACCAATTCTATTGCCTTATCATCGTCTCCAATGGTTTTTGAGATATCTTGGCTTAGTCCCAAGCTATTGAGGTGTGGTGTAAAATATGGGCATCGTTGGAAAACATGGCTTATTGTTAAATTGTTATTGCAATACTGGCAGTTCGGAGGCGTTTCTTTTGATATAAGATAGGAGTGGGTGAGGCTCGTGTGACCTATTCTCAGCCTAGTCAGTACAACTTCCTCTCTACGGCATTTGCGACTGGACTTATCGTCTTGTTTATCACCACTTATATGCATACATTCATCCACATAGATGCACATACATTTAATTCCTTTATGTATATATAATGTGCTTTAATTCCTAACCCAGTATTAGAAAAAAAGTCGACTTAGAAAAGAAAGACGAGAAGATATAAGAAGATGAAAAATTGTATATATTGATTTTTCAACAAAAATAGTTGAATTGCGGAATGCAGGATTTGTTATAAAATTTAAATTTTAACAAATGTTTCCTCCATTGCTTGTTCGCTCAGTTGAAGTAAACTAATAAGATTGCTTCTATGACGTAAAAAGTTTAGTTTCGATTGTCCACCAGTGGTAATGTAAATCTCGTGAGGAATGGGTGGATTGGTGGACGTGAACGCCAGTGAAAAAAGTAGTTGTTGATTAAATGTATTATTCTTCTTAAATGTATAATTAAATCTTATTCCTTGAATTATTTACAGATGAATAGCATTTCTTAAATTTGTATTACTGGATCCATTAATGTTACTTAATAATAACCTCTAAGTTGCTTAAATTCGATCTGCGATTAAGTGGCCAATTATCTCTTATTATTATAAATTTCTCTCTTAGTCGTAATTTCATAACTACGGATAACGTTGCCACAGAAATTAGAAATAATTTACTGTAGTAACCTCACTATGTTTTTTTATTGACTGATATTTTAAATTTCAATATCATTTCAATAAAATACTAATTTCAAGTCTATTAATATTACAATCCCTTAAAATTATCCCCGAACCACTAATTCTTTTCACAACTTCATATAAACACTATCTTGCTAAAGAACATATATTCATCAATATCTAAAAACGTTTTAACAACTATACGGATTGGATATGAAAATGAGTATGATTTCCGAAAAGTTATCTAATTTATGAATAAAATATGTATGAAGTTTCAAATGTGTTTTTCTCCTCGGAAATTGCTACATTTATTTTTATATATTACCCGTTATCGGTCGTATGTCACTTCTCAGGTGTTAGTTAAACATGGCATTTAATGTGACCGTTAGTCCACTGACATTACTTGTGCTATTAACTAATATATATAATAT